>NC_134890.1:26225469-26227969 GCF_041734735.1 Babylonia areolata | reverse complement strand
ATGCATAACGTCAGACTCTGCTACACTGGGTCAGACGTTCAATGCATAACGTCAGACTCTGCTACACTGGGTCAGACGTTCAATGCATAACGTCAGACTCTGCTACACTGGGTCAGACGTTCAATGCATAACGTCAGACTCTGCTACACTGGGTCAGACGTTCAATGCATAACGTCAGACTCTGCTACACTGGGTCAGACGTTCAATGCATAACGTCAGACTCTGCACTGGGTCAGACGTTCAATGCATAACGTCAGACTCTGCTACACTGGGTCAGACGTTCAATGCATAACGTCAGACTCTGCACCGGGTCAAACGTTCAATGCAGAATGTCAGACTCTGCACCGGGTCAGACGTTCAATGCATAACGTCAGACTCTGCTACACCGGGTCAGACGTTCAATGCATAACGTCAGACTCTGCACCGGGTCAGACGTTCAATGCATAATGTCAGACTCTGCACCGGGTCAGTCGTTCAATGCATAATCTCAGACTCTGCTACACTGGGTCAGACGTTCAATGCATAACGTCAGACTCTGCACTGGGTCAGACGTTCAATGCATAACGTCAGACTCTGCACTGGGTCAGACGTTCAATGCATAACGTCAGGCTCTGCCACGGCCCCTCCTTTTTTTTGTTGTTGTCTCTGGACCTTGCAATTGGAATGAACTTCCTCTTTCGCTTCGTCAAGTCTCCACACTCAGCTCCTTCATGTCTGGCCTTAAAACCCCACCTCTTCCCCAAATAGCCTCCCTTCCCTGCCTCTTCCTTGTCTTCAGTTTCTCCAGTTTTAGAGTTACGCGTGCGTGAGAATGACTGGTGCGAAAGCGCTTTGAATTGTCTATGCACAAGATTCAGCGCTATATAAATACCATTATTATTATTATTATTATTATTATTATTATTATTATTTGTTGTTGTTGTTGCTGTTGGTGGTGGTTTTCGGTGTGACACAAATGTGAAAAGGCATGAACTTCAGGTGCTATGATATTCTGAATGTGTGACATGTGTCTAACACATTGACCTGGTGTGCCAAAGACAGATCTCGTGAAAGAAGAAGAAGAAGAAGATGGTGATGATGATGATGATGATGATGATGATGATGATGATGATGATGATGATAAGAAAAGATAACTAATGTCTAACACATGTGTTAAATGGTTGTTTTGTCTGATGTGTTCAAAAACAGATGCGTGACAACTGTTGCCGGGAAGAAAACGTTTCCCACATGTTTGGAAGAAAACGTTTGTGTCCAATAATAAACATTGCCTGCCACACGTTTCCAAACCGGTGTAGCACGCCAGAATATACCCTGTCCAGAAAACACCCGGGTATAAAACGGCCTAGCCTGCTTTATCCCCGCGGGGCATACAATGACTCAGGCCATTAACACACTCCGGGTCGTTTCATTCCTCCACAGGGTTTAAAGCAGTTGAAGCCCGTTTTCTACATGGGTATATTTTCGCCTGGGCCATTTTATACCCGCACGTCTTACGTTGTGGGATGTTTAATTTGTTTCTGTCATGGCGGGGTCAGAAGGGGGGGGGGGGGGAGATGACTTCTGAGCTATCACCGTCAGCAAGAAGGGTATCGTTAATACAGCCACTACATGGAACACCAGTGCAGAGGCTATGTTATACTCGAGGCAACAGTCTTTTCGTCTCCCCCCGCACCCCACCCCCACCCCCCCCCCCCCACCCCTTTTTTTTATACACCGGAGTCAAAACGGACCTCCCCTAGCTGGTTTCGGATTCAATTTATCAAGGAGGCGTCACTGCGTTCGGACAAATCAATATACGCTACACCACATCAGCTAGGCAGATAACTGATTAACTCTTTCCATACGAACGGCGAAAGAGACGACGTTAACAGCGTTTCACCCCAATTACCATCATCAAAATATTGCAAGTGGAAGGCTCTTATACTGAAGAGGTGAATGTTGACAAAGAATACCACAGTTCTGACGACGGAAGCTAAAGGTTGGGTCATTCAGACACCCACTGGACATCCGAGGGGTCTGTGTAGAGGAGAAGAGAGGACTGGCCGTACTGAGTGAGTTAACAGCACAACCAAACGCGCTTTTGTCAGGCTTCAGGTGCATGCGTACATTATTCGTGTACCAATCAGAATCGATTCCGTCCAGAGAATTTTGCGAGAGAACAACACTTTTGTTGCCGTGGGTTCTTTTCCAGTTCGCCAAGTGCGTCCTGCGTGCGAATTTATTGTCTCATCCGAATGCTGGTCAAGCGCTCGGTTTGATTTTCCTGTCAAACTTTGGGGAGAAAGGGGGAGAGCGGGATTCGAACCCAGACCCTCACGGACACTGTATTGGCAGATGGACGTCTTGACCATTCTGCCTCCTTCTTCTTCTTCTTCTTCTTCTGCGTTCACTCGTATGCACACGAGTGGGCTTTTACGTGTATGACCGTTTTTACCCCGCCATGTAGGCAGCCATACTCCGTTTTCGGGGGTGTGCATGCTGGGTATGTTCTTGTTTCCAT
>NC_134890.1:26190469-26195469 GCF_041734735.1 Babylonia areolata | reverse complement strand
GCTGCTGCTGTTGTGGTTGTGAAGGTGGTGGCACACTGTACTGATGATTTCCTTGTTAACTCACTCAGTACGGCCAGTCCTCTCTTCTCCTCTACACAGACCCCTCGGATGTCCAGCGGGTGTCTGAATGACCCAACCTTTAGCTTCCGTCGTCAGAACTGTGGTATTCTTTGTCAACATTCACCTCTTCAGTATAAGAGCGTTCCGCTTGCAATATTTTGATGATGGTAATTGGGATGAAACGCTGTTAACGTCGTCTCTTTCGCCGTTCGTATGGAGAGAGTTAAACATGCGCTATGGGTGGGCCTTTCACCTTCAGTTTCAGGGAGGTGTTGAAGCGTGACGACTGAGCCAAGTACTTTACATTTTTTTTATGCCAAAAAAAAAAAAAAAAAAAATCTACCGGGTGTAAGTGTTGTAAAACCGCGGTACTCGTCGCTCAAGTTAATAATAACATACAGCCAAGCTTCAGAACGATACAATGGAGAAATATGTATGTATCTATCTATTTATCTATCTATCTATCTATCTATCTATCTATCTATCTATCTATATATGTATATATATATATGTATCTATCTCTCTCTCTCTCTCTATATATATATATGTATATATATATATATATATATCGAGAGAGAGAGAGACAGACAGACAGACAGACAGACAGACAGACAGACAGACAGAGGCATTGAGGAAAGAGAGATACATACATACATGCAAACATACATACAGACAGAAAGACAAAGAGAAACCGACATGGTGGTACACACACACACACACACACACACACATGCTTTCTTTGCAAAGACAAGTGTCCACTGTAATAAGCGTCAGCCAGCCAGCCAGCCAGCCAGCCAGCCCTGTGTTAACCAAGAGGTGACAATGTCACGACTGGCTGCACGCGGAACGTGGAAGAAGAGAAGGAAAAAAAACAAAAAACACACACAGCAAAAACAACAACAACCACCACACACACACCTGACCCATGTCATTAAATGCCCTGAAGTGTAACCCTCCCTTCTCTCGCTCACTCTCCTCACCCCACCCCCTCTCCCCCCCTCCCCTTGCCCCTCTCTCCTCCCCCCCCCCCACCCCCCTCTACCCCCCCAGTTCACGACTGCCCAGCACCATTAGCACCTGTAGTTAATTGTGCCAGGTGTCCACAGCGCTGTGTCGACCTGTCCTTTCCGTCACCATTGTCTTCCTGCATGCAGCCCCTTTCCGCTTGGCTGACTTGGTCCCCCCCCCCCCCCCCCCCCCCCCGCCTTCCCCCCTCTCCCCCCCTTGACCCCCCCCCCACCTCCCTCCCCAACGCCCCTCACATACACACACACACACACACATACACACACCGCCGTGTCCAGCCTCGTCATGCACCACTGACTTGGTCTGATGTGCTGGGTGACCCACCATCACCACCACACCTCACTGAGCGTGGAATGATGGTCCTTTGCCTTGTCTACCTTTGCCTGGTGTTGTCTTGCATTGCCTTCCCTTTACCTTTGCCTTTGGCTTTGTCTTTGTCCTTGTCTTTGCCTTGCCTTGCCTTGCCTTGCCTTGCCTTGCCTTGCCTTGCTTTGCCTTTTCTTTCCCTTACCTTTGCCTTTGTCTTGCCTTGCCTTGCCTTGCCTTGCCTTGCCTTGCTTTGCCTTTTCTTTCCCTTACCTGTTCCTTTGTTTTTGTCTTGCTTTGCCTTGCTTTGTCTTGTATTGTCTTGCCTTGTCTTGTCTTGCCTTGTCTTGTCTTGCCTTGCCTTGTCTTGTCTTGTCTTGCCTTGTCTTGCCTTGTCTTGCCTTGTCTTGTCTTGCCTTTACTTTCCCTTAACTTTGCCTTGCTTTCGTTGCCTTGCCTTGCCTTGCCTTGCCTTGCTCCGTCCGTCCTTCGAGAGCGTCGCGGGTGTTAAGTGTGTGTGTGTGTGTGTGTCTGTCTGTGTGTGTGTGTGTGTGTCTGTCTGTCTGTCTGTCTGTCTCTCTGTGTACATATTTCCTCTCTTTTTTCACGAAATGTATTATATACCAGGATGCGGTTGCACAAAAAAAAAAAAGGAGACCGCACAAACATGCGCACGAGCGCGCACACACTACAATGCAACGCACACACGCTCGCACACACGCTCGCACGCAAATGTGCTCACACGGACTCACAAACACGCATGCACGCACACTGATGATGAAACCCGGTTGCTTCTTTTTGCGGTTCCCAGGCTTTTGTTCTGGGGACTATATAATGCCGACACAATGCCAGTTCAGTCACCTCTAAACCACCTGGTCCACCACTCACTCAGCCAGGAACACCAAAAACTGATGGCTGTGCTTCTAACGTGTGATAGCAATGTGACTGGCGACGAGTTTCATTATGCATTGTACTGTACTGTACTGTACTGTATTGTACTGTACTGTGTTGTATTGTATTGCATTGCATCATTTTTGACCCGGTGTTCGGTTGTGTGTGTGTGTGTCTGTGTCTGTGTTTGTGTGTGTGTCTGTGTGTCCGTGGTAAACTTTAATATTGACATTTTCTCTGCAAATACTTTGTCAGTTGACACCAAATTAGGCATAAAAATAGGAAAAATTCAGTTCTTTCCAGTCATCTTGTTTAAAACAATATTGCACCTCTGGGATGGGCACACACACAAAAAAAGAAGCCTAATTATATGCAAACTGCATTTACTGTTATATTTATATTTTTTTGTATTCTCTAAACTTGACACTTTGATCTGATATTCTGACCCAACAACAAGAGCAGTCATTATTATCATTTTTTGTTCAAACAGGAACTTCTTTTGCTAAGCATGGAAGTTTTATTTATTTTTGCAAACGTTTTTGGTGCAGATAGTAATAAAAAAAAAAGGGAAATTACTCTGTAATTAATGCTAGAGGACTTAATTTGCTTTCAACTGATCTTTCTCATCTTAAACATTACATTTTTAAGTGTCTCACAAGTGAGTCTTGAAGGCCTTGCCTCTCTTGTTCTTTTTGTCATTACAGAATATTGTCTGAGTACTCAACGTTTGATAACAAAATGAAAAAAAAGATGAACAAACAAAATTGTTCCGCAATTTCACACACACAGACATACATATACACGTGCTCTCACACACACAATCTGTGTGTGTGTGTGTGTGTGTGTGTGTGTGTGTGTGTGTGTGTGTGTGTGTGTGTGTGTGTGTGCATACGATCTCTCTCTCTCTCTCTCTCTCTCTCTCTCTCTCTCTCTCTCTCTCTCTCTCTCTATGTCTATATATATATATATATATATATATATATATATAGAGAGAGAGAGAGAGAGAGAGAGAGAGAGAGAGAGAGAGAGAGAGATACATACATACATACATACATACATATATCTGTGTGTGTGTGTGTGTGTGTGTGTGTGTGTGTGTGTGTGTGTGTGTGTGCGCGCGTGTCTGTGCGTTTCACGACCCCCTCAGTCTCTGTCTCACTCCCCCCCCCCCACCCCCACCTACCCCCCTCACTCTCTCTCTCTCTGTCTCTTCTCTCCCTTTCCACTCGTGCTTATTGCTCCATTTATACACAATTCAATTCATAGTTATTGGTGGTTGTTGTTTTTTTTCTGTATTGAAGGACAACGTCTCTGCTCATTTTATGGTTCATTGAAGGTTGGCATTTGTCCGGGTATTCTTGTTATTGCTGTAATGCTGTCTGACTCTTCTGATCTCTTCAGCCCCCCCAACCCCAACCCCCTCATACAAATGGAGCCAGGCGGACAGTTTTGGGTGTGGGGTTTTTTTTTGTGGTTGGTTTCTTTTTCAAATACGCCATAAAGCAGTTGGAAGTTTGGGGGAAATAACAGACTTAACTCATGAAAGAAGAAAAAAAAAAGATATTATACACATAATTACGAACTCTGGCATAACGACCGTGTGTGTGTGTGTGTGTGTGTGTGTGTGTGTGTGTGTGTGTGTGTGTGTGTGTGTGTGTAAACAAATTGTGTGAGATAACATAAACGAACCTATCAGAAACTAAGAACTAAAATCAAGTGAAGAAAGAATGGAACGAAGCAAAGGATAGAAAACGCGAATTATCGAAATAAACAATGCAAAGAATACACAGAAGAAATATGCAACAAAGAAAACAACTGATCATGACAGATAGACAACAAAAGTAAAAGAAACAACCCTACAACTAAACAACAAAGAAAAGGCATAGAATAAACAGAAAGAAACAAATAAAGAATAAATAAAAGCATAACTTAAAGTAAGAACAACGACCGAAGAAAATCAACAGTAATGAAAAAAAAAAAAAATCGGAAGAAGAATAAGAGAGAAAGAACAGTCAGGGAAGAAAAATAAGTTTCAGTTTCAGTTTCAGTTTCAGTAGCTCAAGGAGGCGTCACTGCGTTCGGACAAACCATATACGCTATATACACCACATCTGCCAAGCAGATGCTTGACCAGCAGCGCAACCCAACGCGCTTAGTCAGGCCTTGAGAAAAAAAACAAAAACAAAAAAAACAAAAAAAAACGGGGGAATAAATAATAGATAAGCTTACATAAATAAATAAATGAATAATAATTATAATATAGAGAAAGGTAGTAGTAATAATAATAGTAATACTAATAAAATGATTAAAAAAATAATAATAATAATAATAAAAAATAAAAATAAATACAAAAAAGAAAAATAAACAACGAAGAAATAAAGAGAGAGAAAAAAAAAACCAACCTGAAGAAACGAACAAGAAAAGAAAAGAAAAAAAAATCCGAAGAAATAAACAAGGCAAGGAAAAAAAAGAGTACCATTGAACCAACAATAAACAGTTATTAAAGAAAAGAGAGAAAAAAAAAAACATATGAGGATGCAGGGAAAAGACAGAAAGAGAGGAAAGACAGAAAGAAAAGAACAGAATGGAGAGAGAGAGAGAGAGAGAGAGAGAGAGAGAGAGAGAGCAGCACAAGGAAAGTGACACACAGACGTTCATTTCACACACACACACACACACACACACACACACACACACACACACACACACACACAATA
>NC_134890.1:26162969-26175469 GCF_041734735.1 Babylonia areolata | reverse complement strand
TTTATTTCTGACTTCAACATCAAAGAGTGGACGGGTAAAAATGTTAATATTGCCGACTTGACTTCAAACATGGCACAATGCCAGTTGGATCATGACTCGCATAAGACAGCAATACGTCCTGTCTGTAACGTCCTGTCGCATGCACACAATGCACACACAAAGTGTGTGACGGGTGCCTGTGCTCATCCTCCAACTGTTCAGGATATTTCCGCTAGCACCGAGCGTGGTGCAACATCCCGCGCAAAATGGTGAGCAAAATGTGAAAACAGTTTCCACAGGTGATCCATAATTTCTCTTCCAAATGTACGCTCGTTTTAGGTAAACAATGTAATGCTGTCGGATGCGTCTGTTTGTGATCTCACCCACCCACAAAAACATTCTGTGTTTGTTTAACCCACTCAGTACGGCCAGTCCTCGCTTCTCCTCTACACAGACCCTTCAGATGTCCAGTGGGTGTCTGAATGACCCAACCTTTAGCTTCCGTCGTCAGAATTGTGGTATTCTTTGTCAACATTCACCTCTTCAGTATAAGAGCCTTCCGCTTGCAATATTTTGATGATGGTAATTGGCGTGAAACGCTGTTAACGTCGTCTCTTTCGCCGTTCGTATGGAGATAGTTAAATATGTCTGTCTCTGTCTCTGTCTCTCTCCCTCTCTCTTTCTCTCTCTCTCTCTCTGTCATCTAATCTAATCTATTAATGATAATGATAATGTGAACTTGTATAGCGTCTATCATCTAAATAGGGCAATGGGAGCTTGCAATGCTAATTCTCTCGGGCTGAGATGCACATACACATGTGCATGAAGTTGGTTTGAGTGAAAGAGCCGTTGCAGTTTCAGTTTCTCAAGGAGGCGTCACTGTGTATATATTTGTGTACCTATCAGAGTGGATTTCTTCTGCGGAATTTTGCCAGAGGACAACACTCTCGTTGCCATGGGTTCTTTTTCAGTGTGCCAAGTACGTACTGCACACGGGACGGGACCTCGGTTAATTGTCTCATCCGAATGGCCATACGCTGAACTTGATTATTTTCCTGTCAGACGTGGGAGATAGGGCGAGAGTGCGATTCGAACACAGACCCTGGAGGACTCTGTACTGGCAGATGAACGTCGTAACCATTCAGCCATCCTCATCCAGACCCGTTAACTGCATGGGATCACTCGCAGCCTATCGGCAGAAGGAACCTTTACCCGGTGGCACGGGGAACCCCTGTAAGGGTTACAGGCAATGCGAATAGGATTATCACCTGAAACTGCCATCATAGTCACGATGATGAAGTTAGGTGTCAGTTTCAGTTTCAGTTTCAGTAGCTCAAGGAGGCGTCACTGCGTTCGGACAAATCCATATACGCTACACCACATCTGCCAAGCAGATGCCTGACCAGCAGCGTAACCCAACGCGCTTAGTCAGGCCTTGAGGAAAAAAAAGTGAATAAATAATAGATAAGCTTACACAAATAAATAAATAGATAAATAACTATAATGTAAAAAAAAAAAAAAAAAAAAAGGTAGTAGGAAAAAAACCACACCCAAAACCCCCAAACCTACTAGGTGTCAGAGAACACGTTCAGAGAGGATCATCAACAATACCTTCACCGTACTCTACATTTCAAAAGATCTGGATCAGTGCACCAGATTGGCAATTTTTGGCTGTCCTGGACTGAAAGCTAGATACTGAGAGAGGACATCATTCAGACATAAAAACTGAAAAAAAAAAAAAAAAGTTTCCTATCCAAGGTCGCTCGAAGCATGCTCAGTGAGTTAGTGAGTCAGTAATACACACCAACAGAGAGAACTGTTGGAGATCGGTTGCATTGTATGTATGTATGTATGTATGTATGCATGCAATGTTTGTATGTATGTCCGGAAAGTAGCTTCATAATGGTCCATCTCAGAAATATCTGGATGTTATATGAGACTATGTCGAATTTGAGCGCCGTGGCAGATTTGGTTCAGCATTGGACTTCTGTTCTGATTCAGTATTCACCAGAGATCAGGGTTCGAATCCATGCTTTGGCGTGGTGTTGTCTTCAGGAAAAGCTTTTTTTCTCCCATTTTCTTCACTTCAGTTATGTGTGAATAGATACCTGACTTCATTCCATGTCGCTACACTCGGGGAACGCTCGCTGAGACAGCACGAGACAGGAAGCTACTCTGTGCTGGCACTGTACGCCACAGGGTCCATAGAAGATTAGGTTAAGAAGTATGTTGTTATTGTCTTGCAATAGACCGTACACCTTGACCACACACACACACGATCTCTTTACCCCGGGTGGTATCAAACACAGCGGTGTTCACATGGGGTGTCAAACACAGCGGTGTCCACATGGGGTGTCAAACACAACGGTATGGGGTGTCAAACACAGCGGTGTCCACATGGGGTGTCAAACACAGCGGTGTCCACATGGGGTGTCAAACACAACGGTATGGGGTGTCAAACACAGCGGTGTCCACATGGGGTGTCAAACACAACGGTATGGGGTGTCAAACACAGCAGTGTCCACATGGGGTGTGGTGTCCACATGGGGTGTCAAACACAGCGGTGTCCACATGGGGTGTCAAACACAGCGGTGTCCACATGGGGTGTCAAACACAGTGGTGTCCACATGGGGTGTGGTGTCCACATGGGGTGTCAAACACAGCGGTGTCCACATGGGGTGTCAAACACAGTGGTGTCCACATGGGGTGTGGTGTCCACATGGGGTGTCAAACACAGCGGTGTCCACATGGGGTGTCAAACACAGTGGTGTCCACATGGGGTGTCAAACACAGCAGTGTCCACATGGGGTGTCAAACACAGCGGTGTCCACATGGGGTGTCAAACACAGCGGTGTCCACATGGGGTGTCAAACACAGTGGTGTCCACATGGGGTGTGGTGTCCACATGGGGTGTCGAACACAGCGGTGTCCACATGGGGTGTCAAACACAAACACAGCGGTGTCCACATGGGGTGTCAAACACAGCGGTGTCCACATGGGGTGTCAAACACAAACACAGCGGTGTCCACATGGGGTGTCAAACACAGCGGTGTCCACATGGGGTGTGGTGTCCACATGGGGTGTCAAACACAGCGGTGTCCACATGGGTGTCAAACACAGCGGTGTCCACATGGGGTGCACACTTTTCAAATAGTTCGTCTCATTAATTAAGAAGTACTGTGTTGCATCTGGAAGTCACAGCCTTTATGTAAATGCGTAGTGAGGTATTATTTAGAAAATAAGTGTACATCTCTCGAGCGGTGTAAGATGGAAATCGTGCGTACATTAATTTTGTCGTAAAGTGTAAAGGAGACGGAATCACAAATTTAGACTGGCACTTAAGTGACAAGAATGGTATGCTGACGACAATGAAACCTTGGTGTGTGTTTTTTTTTATTTTTATTATTATTGTCAACATCTTCAACGTAAATCGTCACATCCGCCATTACAACCATCACCATCATCATCGTCGTCCCATAACCGACAGAAGACGTCATCAGTGGAGATAAAAATATCACCAACAAGTTGTGGTGCTGTGAATGATGTGCGTCATACGATTTCTTTAAAAAGTCTCATGGAGGAAAAAAAAAGGGGGGGAAGTAACGTGATCCACGTAGATCGGCAATGTTAGAGCGGCGTTCAGAGTTATCGGTCATGACGTGAATGTCGTGTTCCCGTTCCGGCCGTCCTCCAATCAGCAGCGAGGTGGCGGTCCTCAGTGTCACGGGGCTGACTGCTGTGGGGGCGGGGGGTGACCGCGTGCCCTTCTTTCAGGCCGCCACCCGTGGACACAGGGCGGAAGGACCCCCCTGAAACCCGACGCCAGTGGCCAAGTGGCCCAGATCCGGTGCACGCGCCGCTCCAGTCCGGAACCGTGGCCTGCATTCTGCAGCACGTGCTTGGCCGTGGTGGTGGCCATGGCCTGGCCAGGGTCTGTGTGAGGGCGGTGAGGTGAGGGGGCTGTTACGGGGGTCATTAGCTGACGACAATAGGAACACACTGGAGATGAAGGAAGCCGCCGCTAGGCCCCTTGGGTCTTCAAAGAGAAGAAGAAGAAGAAAAAGAAAGCCTTTGTGGTCCGGGAATAGCGCATTCCACGTCTCTTACGAAATGCGAGGCAGTTTCGTGCTGACGTAATGATTATACCCCCCCCTCCCCTCCCCCCCCCAAAAAAAAAACCACCCCCACACCCCCCAAAAAAGAAGAGGATTGATTGCGTTATGTACGAAAACGTATACACACCCATTTAACATACGCAGATTTTCCGGCACACACACACACAAATCTATATTTACGCACATAGAGGGACAGATGTACGTCAGAATAACGCCCCCATCCCCCGCAGACCACCCCCATACCCTCTCCCCCAGTTGTGGCAGCAGGTCGTGGTGATCGTGAAGGTGGCGCTGCGTCATGTTTTCTGTGCGTCGTTGCTGTGGGGGAGGAGGTCCGTGACACACTACCTGAAGACCCTCACGGCTTCCGGAAAAAAGAAACCCCCGCCGGAAGTGGCGGTCAAGAGCTTACTTCCTGTCGTCAGAGATGTACGTTGGCGCGGCGCTCTTGTAACGAGGCTGTTCATTGGCTGTCGCGCTGAATATATTTGCACTGGCTCAGTTGATTGGCCAGAGAGCAGGCCCAGGGAAGGAGAAGAGGAAAGACGGGAGAGAGCTCAATGGATGTGAACCTCCGTAGATCTGTCATTCAGATGTGTGTATGGTTCTTCTAATTGCGAGGTTTTGGTCGAACTAGGTCGCATAACACTTCAGACCTCTTGAGCAGAGTGTACGAGAACTGAAGCTGAAGCTGAAGCTGAACAGAGCTGAGCAAGAGCAGAGCACAGAGATAGAGAGCGAGAGAGAGAGAGAGAGGGAGAGAGAGCGAGCGATACTCTCTCCCACAACTCTTGAGAGCATGGCAGTAGAGCCAGCACTGACGTCAAGTGATTCAGCGTGGTGGTGGTGTTGGAGAAAAAAAGAGTCAGAGGCAAGAATGCCCTGAGAACCGTGGCCGTCTGACGTGTTGTGTGTCGTGTTCACCGTCGTCCTGCTTGATTACGTTATCAGCACTCGGGGGGGAAAGGTGCGCCGGTAAGAAGACATCTTGGGCTGTAGTGGCTTCCTCACGTTACTCTGTATTGGGACCCCGACAGTCCTGGGCACTGGCCTGATGACTGACCGATTTCCAGGCTGTGCCGGCGGTCAGCTTGGTCGTCAGTCATTCAGCTTGTGGGAACACAGTTAGAAAGAAAACCATCACTTACCCATGTCATCATCATCAACATCATCATCATCATCATCAACATCATCGCCATCATCATCATCTTCAGCAGCAGCAGCAGCATCACTGTCATCAACATAATCATCATTATCACAATCTTTTTATTCATTCATTTATTTATAAATATGTTTATGTATTTATTGTTTAATCTCCCTGAAGCTAAAAAGAAATCTAACTTACACACTCAGCATCAAAATATAACTCAAATCCACTGATGTGGTAGTGAGTATGTTAGCGGATGCTCAACCTGACAGAGAGATAGTGTTTTGAGACACGTTTCTGTTAATTTCTAATTCTAAAAAAAAAAGTTAATAAATCTCCGAGCCACTTTGTGACCACCTTCCCAAAGGTTTCACTGCACGTGTGGTCAGCGTTTGTATGGGTGTGTGGAAGAATGGGTAGTGGAGAGGCAGGGGGCTGTCGCTGGTGATTGGCGGGATGGACGATATCCTCCCCCCCCCCCCCCCCCCCCCGGATTCATTGAAGGGAACCCCAACACGCACATGTTTTGGCTTTCAGAGGAAGTCCTCCAGCCCTCAGGTTTTTAGCGACGTTCACTTGGTCACGACACAGCAGCAGAATCAGCATCGTAGAAAAGGCATAAGACGTCGGTGGTTGGCAGTGATTGCTTTTTTTTTTTTTTTTTTTTTTTTGTCAAGTGCCCGCCCCTCGCCTACTTCTTCTCTCTTGCCTATCCATCCCACTTCCTCGCTGAACGTTTCCGACGTCACTTCCGGTGGACATGGAGACAAGAGGTCTGGCACTGGGAGCCTGTGGTCAGACAGTGATGGCGACCTGTGCTCGTTGTGGTGTCAGGATGATGTTGGTGTTGTGGTGCTAGCAACGTGAGCTGGGACGCTTTGTACAGTCTGTAAGGTTGTGGACATCGTGTGGTGTGGTGTGGTGTGTGGTGTAGTGTCAGTGGACTTAACTGACCATGATGGCGACTTTGGTGGCGCTGTGTCGCGTTCTTGTGCTGCTGTCTGTGATTTGCATTCAAGGGTTGTGCTTTTCTTCCGTTTCCCTCCAAGGTAGGAGTTGGTTTTTAGTTTAAACACGTAATCTGTGTGTGTGTGTGTGTGTGTGTGTGTGTGTGTGTGTGTGTGTGTGTGTGAGATAAGATAAGAATAACTTTATTATCTCCAACTGGAGAAATTTGGTCAGGTGCATTATTACAACATAGACACGTAAACAACATGGGGACCATAACTGTAAAAGTCAACAACAGCTTTTACGAATATTACGAAGATACAAATGTAAAAAAATATCACATACATCGTTTCATACATACATCCACACACTGCAGGTAATAACTAGTATTCTTTACGTAAAAACAGAAAGAATTAAGAAACATTATTTGAATATAATTATAAACATAGCCTACTATACTGCACATTGATTACAATAGACAGATAAGATAAGAATAAAGATAAATTGCGGAAAACCGCAACCAGATAATCAGCACACACCCGCACCCACAGTCACACAGTCAACAACCACATCACACACCCTCATATCTTACAGTCAGTCACACAGTCAAAAACCACATCACACACCCTCATATCTTACAGTCAGTCACACAGTCAACAACCACATCACACACCCTCATATCTTACAGTCATTCACACAGTCAACAACCACATCACACACCCTCATTTCTTACAGTCAGTCACACAGTCAACAACCACATCACACACCCTCATATCTTACAGTCACACAGTCAACAACCACATCACACACCCTCATATCTTACAGTCAGTCACACAGTCAACAACCACATCACACACCCTCATATCTTACAGTCAGTCACACAGTCAACAACCACATCACACACCCTCATATCTTACAGTCAGTCACACAGTCAACAACCACATCACACACCCTCATATCTTACAGTCAGTCACACAGTCAACAACCACATCACACACCCTCGTATCTTACAGTCAGTCACACAGTCAACAACCACATCACACACCCTCATATCTTACAGTCATTCACACAGTCAACAACCACATCACACACCCTCATATCTTACAGTCAGTCACACAGTCAACAACCACATCACACACCCTCATATCTTACAGTCACACAGTCAACAACCACATCACACACCCTCATATCTTACAGTCAGTCACACAGTCAACAACCACATCACACACCCTCATATCTTACAGTCAGTCACACAGTCAACAACCACATCACACACCCTCATATCTTACAGTCAGTCACACAGTCAACAACCACATCACACACCCTCATATCTTACAGTCAGTCACACAGTCAACAACCACATCACACACCCTCGTATCTTACAGTCAGTCACACAGTCAACAACCACATCACACACCCTCATATCTTACAGTCAGCCACACAGTCAACAACCACATCACACACCCTCATATCTTACAGTCAGCCACACAGTCAACACCCACATTACACACACCCTCATATCTTACAGTCATTCACACAGTCAACAACCACATCCCACACCCTCATATCTTACAGTCAGTCACACAGTCAACAACCACATCACACACCCTCATATCTTACAGTCAGTCACACAGTCAACAACCACATCACACACCCTCATATCTTACAGTCAGTCACACAGTCAACACCCACATCACACACACCCTCATATCTTACAGTCATTCACACAGTCAACAACCACATCCCACACCCTCATATCTTACAGTCAGTCACACAGTCAACAACCACATCACACACCCTCATATCTTACAGTCAGTCACACAGTCAACAATCACATCACACACCCTCATATCTTACAGTCAGTCACACAGTCAACAACCACATCACACACCCTCATATCTTACAGTCAGTCACACAGTCAACAACCACATCACACACCCTCATATCTTACAGTCAGTCACACAGTCAACAACCACATCACACACCCTCATATCTTACAGTCAGCCACACAGTCAACAACCACATCACACACCCTCATATCTTACAGTCAGCCACACAGTCAACAACCACATCACACACCCTCATATCTTACAGTCAGTCACACAGTCAACAACCACATCACACACCCTCGTATCTTACAGTCAGTCACACAGTCAACAACCACATCACACACCCTCATATCTTACAGTCAGCCACACAGTCAACAACCACATCACACACCCTCATATCTTACAGTCAGCCACACAGTCAACACCCACATTACACACACCCTCATATCTTACAGTCATTCACACAGTCAACAACCACATCCCACACCCTCATATCTTACAGTCAGTCACACAGTCAACAACCACATCACACACCCTCATATCTTACAGTCAGTCACACAGTCAACAACCACATCACACACCCTCATATCTTACAGTCAGTCACACAGTCAACAACCACATCACACACCCTCATATCTTACAGTCAGTCACACAGTCAACAACCACATCACACACCCTCATATCTTACAGTCAGTCACACAGTCAACAACCACATCACACACCCTCATATCTTACAGTCAGTCACACAGTCAACAACCACATCACACACCCTCATATCTTACAGTCAGTCACACAGTCAACAACCACATCACACACCCTCATCTTCTGCACAAGAAACTGTCGGGGTTATAAAGTGTAGCTCAATGATACAAAAAAAAAAAAAAAAAAAAAAGCTATGGTTTGACAAATTATGCAGACAGAAGCGATCTGAGTATTTGGGATCAAAACGCAAACTTAAATTTCATGACTCGACACCTAACTGTGCAGATCTCACGATTAAAAGTAAAGCTTACAAGGTCACCGTCACCTTGAGAAGAACAGAAAGAAATAGGCGAGTGAAGTGGCATAGTGAGCTGCGAAATTTTAGATATTCGGAATCAAAAGTTTTGGAGAAAAAGAAGATCAATAAACCCGATAAATCTAAACGATTTTCTAAATCACTTCAAATCACTGTACACGACTATAGAAGATGCAGGTGATCTAAACTGTAATTTACCTACACACATACAGGTATATCACGAAAACAAAACTCTTCCTTGAATCTAAATGTACCCATTACGGAGATGTCGTGAGCCGTCTTAAGAAAGACAAAGCCACAGGTATTGGTTTGACCCGGAACAAATACACTGACAACAATGTTCCTTTGCTTGTTCCAGTTTAGTGTAAGCTGTTTAGCAAAGTTCTTGATGAATGTTCTTAGGAGTGGGTGGTGGGTCTAATTTCACCCTTATAATCATATATAAAGGAAAGGGCGATCAGTTTGATTATTATAGAGGAACAACTTTGTTAAGTTGCTTTGGAAAATTGTTTACAAGTATCCTAAATAGCAGACATGATGAGTTTCTTGAGTCCAGAACTCTTACTTTCGGAAATCCAGGCAGGTTTTTAGACATCACTTGACTTTAGATCATGCTTTTGTGTTGAAGGTTTTCATTGGATATCTATCGTAGAACGAAACGAAAACTGTTAGGTGCATTTATTGCCGTGAATGGAAACTTGATGTGAATACAGACAAACTAAAAGTGTTGATATGTAATACAAATAAAAATTATAAAATGTATTTCAGATTTGGAAGCAAATATCGTGTATTCGTTTTTGTCAAACCGGAAACTTTTCAAAGGTGTATGAACAAGCACAAGGGGCAATGATTACTTTCTTTAATGCAAACATCTAGAAATCAGAATTCACCCATGGTTGTTAATCTTGATTTGTTATCATTCGATGGTTGTCCCAGTTTTATCATACAGTTGTGAAGTATGGGAATATGAAAATATTAATATCTTAGAGAAACTGCAGTTAAGATTCTTAAAACATTTATTTCGACTTCAGAAGAATGCCTTACTTGATACATGATGAAACTGGAATATACCCACTTTCAGTCCTGATGAAAACGAGACAAATTACATTTTGGACGTCTCTAATGTCTGGTGAGGCAATAAAACCATAAAAAAATAAAAATAAAAAATGTACAGCATATTGTATGATTTTTACACAAAGAGGGGGGGGAAGGGGGGTGGGGGGTTTAAAGATCAGAATGGATTAGTCACATACACCAAACTTAAGTTGAAACCAGATTTTATTGTTTGGGAATCACATACATCATTACATTACATTAATCACATACATAACGATTATTTGTCATAAGTGCATGGAAAGACAAATTAAAAAAAAAAAAATATATGGACTGAATCATAACAACAAAGTGGAAAATGTATCTTTTATGTTTTACAAACACTATGAAAAGGAATCTAAGAGACAAAATAAATTGGTCAATTGTCTACTACAAACGTAATTCCGTTTATCAAATTTACATGCGATAATGTCTGTTTACTTACTGAAATGGGGAGGTTAAGTGGAATTCCAAGAGAATACTGTGTGTGTGTGTGTGTGTGTGTGTGTTAATGTATCATGAATATTGTTGGTTATGAATTTCATTCTACTATGGAGTGTGCAAGCTTGTTTGATATCTGTAAAAATTGTTGCCCGAAAAATATGAATTGTATGTCCAAAGTTTTGCATTGTCACGCGCGTTAGTACATTTATTCGGTATATTTTTTGAAGATTACACGAAAGAAAGAGTTTTGAGTACTTCGTTTATAACAGTGTGTGTGTGTGTGTGTGTGTGCGTGTGTGTGTGTGTGTGTGTGTGTGTGTGTGTGTGTGTGTGTGTGTGTGTGTGTGTGTGTGTGTGTGTGTGTGTGTGTGTGTGTGGAGGTCAGCAGACAACACTCGTGTTTGTACTTTACTGTACTGCACGATGCTGTACTGTCTTGTACTGTACTGTACTACACTGTCCTGCGCTGTACTGTACTATGCTACACTGTTCTGCACTGTACTGCACTATGCTACACTGTCCTGCACTGTGCTGTACTGTACTATACTACACTGTACTGTACTGTCCTGTGCTGTACTATACTACACTGTCCTGCACTGCACTATACTACAGCGTCCTGCACTGTACTGCACTATACTACACTGTACTGTACTGTACTATACTATACTGTACTGTACTGTACTGTCCTGCACTGTACTGCACTATACTACACTGTACTGTACTGTACTATACTATACTATACTACACTGTACTGTACTGTACTGTACTATACTATACTACACTGTCCTGCACTGTACTGTACTATACTACACTGTCCTGCACTGTACTGCACTATACTACACTGTCCTGCGCTGTACTGTACTATACTACACTGTACTGTACTGTCCTGTACTGTACTGTACTATACTACACTGTCCTGCACTGTACTGTACTATACTACACTGTCCTGCACTGTACTGCACTATACTACACTGTCCTGCACTGTACTGCACTATACTACACTGTCCTGCACTGTACTGTACTATACTACACTGTCCTGCACTGTACTGCACTATACTACACTGTCCTGCACTGTACTGCACTATACTACACTGTCCTGCTCTGTACTGTACTGCACTATACTACACTGTCCTGCACTGTACTGCACTATACTACACTGTCCTGCACTGTACTGTACTGTACTGTACTGTACTGTACTATGCTACACTGCACTTTACTGTACTGTACTATACTACACTGTCCTGCACTGTACTGCACTGTACTGCACTATACTACACTGTCCTGCACTGTACTGTACTGTACTGTACTGTACTGTGCTGTACTATGCTACACTGCACTGCACTGTACTGCACTATACTACACTGTCCTGCACTGTACTGTACTGTACTGTACTATACTACACTGTTCTGCACTGTACTGTACTATACTACACTGCACTGTACTGTACTGCACTATACTACACTGTCCTGCACTGTACTGTACTGTACTGCACTATACTACACTGTCCTGCACTGTACTGTACTGTACTGTACTATACTACACTGTCCTGCACTGTACTGTACTGTACTATACTATACTGTCCTGCACTGTTCTGCACTGTACTGCACTATACTACACTGTACTGTTCTGCACTGTACTGCACTATACTACACTGTCCTGCACTGTTCTGCACTGTACTGTACTATACTACACTGTACTGTACTGTCCTGCACTGTACTGCACTATACTACACTGTACTGTACTGTACTGTACTATACTACACTGTCCTGCACTCTACTGTACTATACTACACTGTCCTGCACTGTACTGTACTATACTACACTGTCCTGCACTGTACTGCACTATACTACACTGTCCTGCACTGTACTGCACTATACTACACTGTCCTGCACTGTACTGCACTATACTACACTGTCCTGCACTGTACT
>NC_134890.1:26145469-26155469 GCF_041734735.1 Babylonia areolata | reverse complement strand
CCTTCATTACTTTTTTTTTTCCTTCTTTCTCTCTTCTTTCTGTTTTTTTTTTCTTTCGCTCTGTATTTCTTTTTTTTTCTTTTTTCTTTTTTTTTTTTTACATTCTCTCTTTCTTTCTTTTCTTTCTTCTCTCTCTGCCTCTCTCTCTCTCTCTGTCTCTCTCTCCTAAAGCTGTAAAACGCTATTTGTCAATGAAAAATGTGTCGTTGTCATTGTCATTCTCTCTCTCTCTCTCTCTCTCTCTCTCTCTCTCTCTCTCTCTCTCTCTCTCTCTCTCTCTCTCTCTCTCTCTCTCTCTCTCTGTGTTCCTTCTCTCCTTTTAGTTCATCTTTCTTCATCCTTCTTCATTTTTCTAACAACAGAACAACAAACACACAAACAACAACAACAACAACAACAACAAAAACTGTCAAGCCTTATGCTGTGCTCTGGAACCAAAAGGATAACTCACTCAGTACGGCCAGTCCTCTCTTCTCCTCCTCTACACAGACCCCTCGGATGTCCAGTGGGTGTCTGAATGACCCCAACATTTAGCTTCCGTCGTCAGAATTGTGGTATTCTTTGTCAACATTCACCTCTTCAGTATAAGAGCCTTCCGCTTGCAATATTTTGATGATGGTAACTGGGGTGAAATGCTGTTAACGTCGTCTCTTTCGCCGTTCGTATGGAGAGAGATAACGCGCTTTGACGTTGGAGTGGAAATGCTGTTTGGGAAGTTATGGTGTTCCGTTGGTCTTGTTTCTACAGCTTGATTCTGGTTTTTTCCTGTGTGTTGATGATGATGATGATGATGATGATGATGATGGTGGTGATGATGATGACGACGACGACGGATGAATGGATGGAAGAGGATGATAGATAGATGGCTGGATGGAAGGATAGATGATGATGATGATGATGATGGTGGCGATGATAGTGACGACGGATGGATGGAAGAGGATGATAGATAGATGGCTGGATGGAAGGATAGATGATGATGATGATGATGATAATGACAAAGACGACAGTGTATGGATGAATGGATCCATGGTGGTGATGATGATAGTAGTGATGACGACGACAACGACGACTGTGGCTGGATAGATAGATTCTAGCAAGGATGGATACATTGATGATGATGGTGGTGGTGGACTGATGAATCATGATGGTGTACTGATGATGATGATGATTAGTGCATGGATAGATGGATGATGATGATAATGATGACGACGACGACGACGACGAGTACAAGGCCGTAGACAAATGATGACGGGATGGTGGTTCTTTGGGTGCTTTGCAGGCTACGTGTCATAACTTCGTCCGCGTGTTGCTGCTGCACAAGGACAACAAGGTGTTCACCTGTGGAACCAACTCCTACAGCCCCACCTGTACCTGGAGACCAGTCAGTATACATCACCTGTACCTACCTGTCTGTCTGTCTGTCTGTCTGTCTGTCTGTCACTGTGTTCACCTGTGGAACCAACTCCTACAGCCCCACCTGTACCTGGAGACCAGTCAGTATACATCACCTGTACCTACCTGTCTGTCTGTCTGTCTGTCACTGTGTTCACCTGTGGAACCAACTCCTACAGCCCCACCTGTACCTGGAGACCAGTCAGTATACATCACCTGTACCTGTCTGTCTGTCTGTCTGTCTGTCACTCTGTTCACCTGTGGAACCAACTCCTACAGATGGGTACCTGGAAACCAGTCAGTATACATCACCTGTACCCGTCTGTCTGTCTGTCTGTCACTGTGTTCACCTGTGGAACCAACTCCTACAGCCCCACCTGTACCTGGAAACCAGTCAGTATACATCACCTGTACCTACCTGTCTGTCTGTCTGTCTGTCTGTCTGTCACTGTGTTCACCTGTGGAACCAACTCCTACAGTCCCACCTGTACCTGGAGACCAGTCAGTATACATCACCTGTACCTGTCTGTCTGTCTGTCTGTCACTGTGTTCACCTGTGGAACCAACTCCTACAGCCCCACCTGTACCTGGAGACCAGTCAGTATACATCACCTGTACCTGTCTGTCTGTCTGTCTGTCTGTCTGTCACTGTGTTCACCTGTGGAACCAACTCCTACAGTCCCACCTGTACCTGGAGACCAGTCAGTATACATCACCTGTACATACCTGTCTGTCTGTCTGTCTGTCTGTCTGTCACTGTGTTCACCTGTGGAACCAACTCCTACAGTCCCACCTGTACCTGGAGACCAGTCAGTATACATCACCTGTACATACCTGTCTGTCTGTCTGTCTGTCTGTCTGTCACTGTGTTCACCTGTGGAACCAACTCCTACAGTCCCACCTGTACCTGGAGACCAGTCAGTATACATCACCTGTACCTGTCTGTCTGTCTTCTGTCTGTCTGTCTGTCTGTCACTGTGTTCACCTGTGGAACCAACTCCTACAGCCCCACCTGTACCTGGAGACCAGTCAGTATACATCACCTGTACCTGTCTGTCTGTCTGTCTGTCACTGTGTTCACCTGTGGAACCAACTCCTACAGCCCCACCTGTACCTGGAGACCAGTCAGTATACATCACCTGTACCTGTCTGTCTGTCTGTCTGTCTGTCTGTCTGTCTGTCTGTCTGTCACTGTGTTCACCTGTGGAACCAACTCCTACAGTCCCACCTGTACCTGGAAACCAGTCAGTATACATCACCTGTACCTGTCTGTCTGTCTGTCTGTCTGTCTGTCTTCTGTCTGTCTGTCTGTCTGTCTGTCACTGTGTTCACCTGTGGAACCAACTCCTACAGCCCCACCTGTACCTGGAGACCAGTCAGTATACATCACCTGTACCTACCTGTCTGTCTGTCTGTCTGTCTGTCTGTCACTGTGTTCACCTGTGGAACCAACTCCTACAGCCCCACCTGTACCTGGAGACCAGTCAGTATACATCACCTGTACCTGTCTGTCTGTCTGTCTGTCTGTGTGTCACTGTGTTCACCTGTGGAACCAACTCCTACAGTCCCACCTGTACCTGGAGACCAGTCAGTATACATCACCTGTACCTACCTGTCTGTCTGTCTGTCTGTCTGTCTGTCACTGTGTTCACCTGTGGAACCAACTCCTACAGCCCCACCTGTACCTGGAGACCAGTCAGTATACATCACCTGTACCTACCTGTCTGTCTGTCTGTCTGTCTGTCACTGTGTTCACCTGTGGAACCAACTCCTACAGCCCCACCTGTACCTGGAGACCAGTCAGTATACATCACCTGTACCTACCTGTCTGTCTGTCTGTCTGTCTGTCACTGTGTTCACCTGTGGAACCAACTCCTACAGCCCCACCTGTACCTGGAGACCAGTCAGTATACATCACCTGTACCTACCTGTCTGTCTGTCTGTCTGTCTGTCACTGTGTTCACCTGTGGAACCAACTCCTACAGTCCCACCTGTACCTGGAGACCAGTCAGTATACATCACCTGTACCTACCTGTCTGTCTGTCTGTCTGTCTGTCACTGTGTTCACCTGTGGAACCAACTCCTACAGTCCCACCTGTACCTGGAGACCAGTCAGTATACATCACCTGTACCTGTCTGTCTGTCTGTCTGTCACTGTGTTCACCTGTGGAACCAACTCCTACAGCCCCACCTGTACCTGGAGACCAGTCAGTATACATCACCTGTACCTGTCTGTCTGTCTGTCTGTCTGTCTGTCACTGTGTTCACCTGTGGAACCAACTCCTACAGCCCCACCTGTACCTGGAGACCAGTCAGTATACATCACCTGTACCTGTCTGTCTGTCTGTCTGTCACTGTGTTCACCTGTGGAACCAACTCCTACAGCCCCACCTGTACCTGGAAACCAGTCAGTATACATCACCTGTACCTGTCTGTCTGTCTGTCTGTCACTGTGTTCACCTGTGGAACCAACTCCTACAGCCCCACCTGCACCTGGAAACCAGTCAGTATACATCACCTGTACCTGTCTGTCTGTCTGTCTGTCACTGTGTTCACCTGTGGAACCAACTCCTACAGCCCCACCTGTACCTGGAAACCAGTCAGTATACATCACCTGTACCTGTCTGTCTGTCTGTCTGTCACTGTGTTCACCTGTGGAACCAACTCCTACAGCCCCACCTGTACCTGGAAACCAGTCAGTATACATCACCTGTACCTACCTGTCTGTCTGTCTGTCTGTCTGTCACTGTGTTCACCTGTGGAACCAACTCCTACAGCCCCACCTGCACCTGGAAACCAGTCAGTATACATCACCTGTACCTACCTGTCTGTCTGTCTGTCTGTCTGTCACTGTGTTCACCTGTGGAACCAACTCCTACAGCCCCACCTGTACCTGGAGACCAGTCAGTATACATCACCTGTACCTGTCTGTCTGTCTGTCTGTCACTGTGTTCACCTGTGGAACCAACTCCTACAGCCCCACCTGTACCTGGAGACCAGTCAGTATACATCACCTGTACCTACCTGTCTGTCTGTCTGTCTGTCTGTGTGTCACTGTGTTCACCTGTGGAACCAACTCCTACAGCCCCACCTGTACCTGGAGACCAGTCAGTATACATCATCTGTACATACCTGTCTGTCTGTCTGTCTGTCTGTCTGTCTGTCTGTCTGTCACTGTGTTCACCTGTGGAACCAACTCCTACAGCCCCACCTGTACCTGGAGACCAGTCAGTATACATCACCTGTACCTGTCTGTCTGTCTGTCTGTCACTGTGTTCACCTGTGGAACCAACTCCTACAGCCCCACCTGTACCTGGAGACCAGTCAGTATACATCACCTGTACCTGTCTGTCTGTCTGTCTGTCTGTCACTGTGTTCACCTGTGGAACCAACTCCTACAGCCCCACCTGTACCTGGAGACCAGTCAGTATACATCATCTGTACCTGTCTGTCTGTCTGTCTGTCACTGTGTTCACCTGTGGAACCAACTCCTACAGATGGGTACCTTGAAACCAGTCAGTATACATCACCTGTACCTACCTGTCTGTCTGTCTGTCTGTCTGTCACTGTGTTCACCTGTGGAACCAACTCCTACAGCCCCACCTGTACCTGGAGACCAGTCAGTATACATCATCTGTACCTGTCTGTCTGTCTGTCTGTCACTGTGTTCACCTGTGGAACCAACTCCTACAGATGGGTACCTTGAAACCAGTCAGTATACATCACCTGTACCTACCTGTCTGTCTGTCTGTCTGTCTGTCACTGTGTTCACCTGTGGAACCAACTCCTACAGCCCCACCTGTACCTGGAGACCAGTCAGTATACATCACCTGTACCTGTCTGTCTGTCTGTCTGTCACTGTGTTCACCTGTGGAACCAACTCCTACAGCCCCACCTGTACCTGTCTGTCTGTCTGTCTGTCTGTCACTGTGTTCACCTGTGGAACCAACTCCTACAGCCCCACCTGTACCTGTCTGTCTGTCTGTCTGTCACTGTGTTCACCTGTGGAACCAACTCCTACAGCCCCACCTGTACCTGTCTGTCTGTCTGTCACTGTGTTCACCTGTGGAACCAACTCCTACAGCCCCACCTGTACCTGGAGACCAGTCAGTATACATCACCTGTACCTACCTGTCTGTCTGTCTGTCTGTCACTGTGTTCACCTGTGGAACCAACTCCTACAGCCCCACCTGTACCTGGAGACCAGTCAGTATACATCACCTGTACCTACCTGTCTGTCTGTCTGTCACTGTGTTCACCTGTGGAACCAACTCCTACAGCCCCACCTGTACCTGGAGACCAGTCAGTATACATCACCTGTACCTACCTGTCTGTCTGTCTGTCACTGTGTTCACCTGTGGAACCAACTCCTACAGCCCCACCTGTACCTGGAGACCAGTCAGTATACATCACCTGTACCTACCTGTCTGTCTGTCTGTCACTGTGTTCACCTGTGGAACCAACTCCTACAGCCCCACCTGTACCTGGAGACCAGTCAGTATACATCACCTGTACCTACCTGTCTGTCTGTCTGTCACTGTGTTCACCTGTGGAACCAACTCCTACAGCCCTACCTGTACTGTTTGTTTCCCTATGTACCCCTACAGATTGTTTTTTTTTTTTTCTTTCTGGTATCAGCTTGACCCTGACCTTAATCCTGACCCTGACCCCTGTTTTGTTTTGTTTTCTTTTTCTTTTTTTGTGTGTGTGATTTATTGATTGATTTCTTTATTCATTATTTCATTCATCCTTTCATTCATCATTTCATTTATTTATTTATTCATGTGTTTATGTATTCATCTATTTATTCATTTGTTTTATTTATCTATTTATACCTGTTCATTGATGGTCAGGCGGACTCCCTCAGCGAGGTGGAGGGCGGCATCTCGGGCAAGGCCATCTGCCCGTACAGCCCCCTGCACAACACGACAGCCCTGATGACGGGCAAGGGCGAGCTGTACACAGCCACCATCATTGACAAGCTGGCCCGGGACCCCTCCATCAACAGGAACCTGGGCACCGCCCCCAGCCTCCGCACTGAGCAGATGAACTCCAAGTGGCTCAACGGTGAGCCTCTGTGTGTGTGTGTGTGTGTGTGTGTGTGTGTGTGTGTGTGTGTGTGTGTGAGAGAGAGAGAGAGAGAGAGAGAGAGAGAGAGACTTGACTTGACTTGACTTAACTTGACTTCATTTATTGTCATAAAATCCCGAAGGATTAATAGACACAACAAAGAACAAAAGGAACAAAGACATAAACGGTCATCTAATACGCAGTGTGTGTGTGTGTGTGTGTGTGTGTGTGTGTGTGTGTGGAGGGGTGGGGGAGTATGGTAGTGTGGTGTTGGGTGGTGAGGTGCTCTCTCTCTCTCTCTCTCTCTCTCTCTCTCTCTCTCTCTCTCCTCTTCCTCCTCCTCCTCCTCCTCCTCTTCCTCCTCGTTCTCTCTCCCCCTCTAATTCTCTTTCCTCGCATTCTCATTTATTCATGAAGTATTGTAAATAAAACTGAAGCTATGATTATTTCCTCTGCAAGAATGTCCACATCTACTTCTTTTCCTGGTTGGTGATGCCACAGTTCGGTTTTCTAAATCAGCAAGGAACCCTGGAGTCATTCTTGACTCAAACCTCAGCATGCATGCTCAGGTCGTAAATCTGATACGCATAGTCAATTGTGAACTTCGTCGCATCAGCTCTATCCGTCAGTACCTTTCAGTTGAAACTACTAAAACTCGTTCGTTCGTTTATTTATTTATACTCTGTTCATCTAAGATGATGATATTAGACTGAAAATAAATGATATTATTATTATTATTATTTGGATTATTATCATTCCTATCAAGGGGATTCCTTTTTTCCTTTTATTGTTTCGCATTCGATGGCTGTATGAAAAGAGAATTGTTTTGCTTACTTACTTTATTTACCCTCAGAAAATACAATGTATCCAATACAATTCTCGCCCAATCCTCCCCCCCCCCCCCCCCCCCCCCCCCCCCCCCCCCCCCCCCCCCCCAAAGAAGCTGTTGAGAATGAGACACTGTCCAAGGGAAAAAACTCTTGCCCACTACAAACGACTGTCACATGTCTGCTAGTCTCCCCTGTTTCCATGACCCTCACACTCAACATTTTCATCAGAACAGAAATACTCTGTCGTTACCTCTCTTCTGTCGTTTCAATAATCTTCTGTCCTCTCCTGTCCCACAATCCCGCTTTTTTTCTGTTTAAAAAATATTTTGGCACTGTTTGCGCCGTCATTTTCCACGTGACAAGGCTTTACAGTGTGTCTTATTTCCCGGCATTGCTTTTCTCAGTCTTTTTATTCAACACCACAAACCCCTCTCTTCATAGGTGTATGTGTGCGTCTGTCAAAGGAGGCAAAAAAATCATTTTAGCTGTAAGTAAGATGATTAGATTTGCAAATGTTGCCTAGTTATACTTTTGGAGTTAAAAGACATTTGTGTTTTCTCAACTTTTATGTGACATTTTGAAATGTTTGTTCTGGGCATGAAAAGTTTATTTTGTAGTAGTCCTCCATACTCCAATAGGAGTGAAAGGATAATTAAAACTTGAAACTTGAAACTTGAAATATGTCTGTGTCCGTGTGTTTGTGTATGTGTCAGTTGTGTCTGTGTCCATATGCAGCATCGTTTATGATTCACTGCCTGTTTCAGAGCCAAGTTTTGTGTCAACGTACGAGTTCGGCAATTTTGTTTACTTCTTCTTCCGTGAAATTGCTGTGGAATATATCAACTGTGGAAAGGTACGGAGAGCTCTTCTGCCTTCCTTCTCTCTGTTTCGGTTTCTCTCCTCCCTCTCTCTGTTTCTCTTCTCCCTCTCTCTGTTTCTCTCCTCCCTCTCTCTGTTTCTCTCCTCCCTCTCTCTGTTTCTCTCCTCCCTTTCTCTGTTTCTCTCGCTCCCTGCCTCCACCCCCCCTCCCCAGACCTCCCACCATCCCACCCTCTCTCTCTCTCTCTCTCTCTCTCTCTCTCTTTGTGCCTTTGTGAGCAACGAACATTTGAAAGTACACAACCCTGAAATACCATGTTTGTTTCTATGTGTGTCTTGGTGATATTTCAATTTAAATCTGAGAGGCTTTGGAGGAAGAAAAAGAACAAGGAAGTGAGTGTCACCCCCCACCCCCAACCCCCCCCCCCCCCCCCCCCCCCCCAACCCCCCCATATACAAAGTGTAGTTTGTGTGTAGCAGGTTGAATTTCAGCAGTCTTCTTTTCTTAACCCTTTCACTGCCAAACTCGCATTTATCCAGCAGCTAGGTAGACGACCCATGTCACTGAAGGGTGACCAGATCATGGGTCTGTTATCCATGAACCTACTGCTTTTTATGTTCGGTGGTAGGAGAGGCCATATTTTCTGCATATCACAGGGGGAATCCCCAGCTATTCTTAGACTCCATATTTTCTGTGTTTGTAGCACAAGGGATTTTTTCACTCTAAATTGACTGGCGGTGAAAGGGTTAACCGTGGATGCCATCAATAATAAACATATCTATTCTGTGTGTGTGTGCAGAAAGTGTATTCCCGGGCAGCGAGGGTGTGTAAGGTAAGTGTCTTCATACTGATCATAGTGGACTGTTGTATTGTATCGTGTCGTACTGTATTACTTTTGGTCACAACATATTTCGCTGTGTGAAATTCGACCTCGCTGTGAAATATGTGAATCGGGGAGAGTTCAATTTAGCAGTTGGTGTAAAACTGTTAAGGCTGTTGCGTTTTTGTTTTTTCTTCTTCTTCTTCTTCTTCTTCTTCTTCTTCTTCTTCTTCTTCTTCTTCTTCTTCTTCTTCTTCTTCGTCTTCTGCGTTCGTGGGCTGCAACTCCCACGTTCACTCGGATATACGCGAGTGGGCTTTTACGTGTATGAGCCGTTTTTAACCCGCCATGTTGGCAGCCATACTCCGCTTTCGGGGGTGTGCATGCTGGGTATGTTCTTGTTTCCATAACCCACCGAACGCTGACATGGATTACAGGATCTTTAACGTGCGTATTTGATCTTCTGCTTGCGTATACACACGAAGGGGGTTCAGGCACTGGCAGGTCTGTACATATGTTGACCTGGGAGATTGTAAAAATCTCCACCCTTTACCCACCAGGCGCCGTCACCGTGATTCGAACCCGGCACCCTCAGATTGAAAGCCCAACGCTTTAACCATTCGGCTATTGCGCCCGTTGCTTTTCATGTATTTACTTCTTACCCCCATCCCCCAACCTCCGCGAAAGGGGTATCAAAGAATTACAAATAATTATTCCTGTTTCTTGTACTGTTACTTGATATCGAGGAAGGTGGCAGAATGGTTAAGACGCTGAGCTGCCAATACAGAGAGTCCGTGAGGGTGTGGGTTCGAATCCCGCTCTCGCCCTTTCTCCTAAGTTTGACTGGAAAATCAAACTGAGCGTCTAGTCTTTCGGATGAGACGATAAACCGAGGTCCCGTGTGCAGCACGCACTTGGCGCACTGAAAAAGAACCCATGGCAACGAGAGTGTTGTCCTCTGGCGAAATTACGTAAAATGAAATCCACTTTCATAGGTACACAAATATGTAAGCATGCACTCAAGGCCTGACTAAGCGCGTTGGGTTATGCTGCTGGTCAGGCATCTGC
>NC_134890.1:26127969-26137969 GCF_041734735.1 Babylonia areolata | reverse complement strand
TGTGTGTGTGTGTGTGTGTTGCAGGGCGCCATCTACCTGGCCACAGACGGCAACATTCTCAAGGTGCCGGTGCAGCGCTGCAGCCGCTTCAGGGACAGCAGGTGAGTGGTGTGGGGTGGTGTGGGGCGGTGTGGGGTGGTGGTGGCGTGGGGTGGTGTGGTGTGGTGGTGGGGCGGGGTGGGGTGGTGTGGTGTGGTGGTTGGGTGGGTTTGGGTGGTGGTGTGGGGTGTGGTAGTGGGTTGGTGGTGTGGTGTGGTGTGGTGGTGGTATGGGTGTGGTGGGGCGGTGTGGGGTGTGGTGGGGTTGGGTTGGGTGGGATAGTGGATGGTCTGGTGTGGTGTGGGGTGTGGTGTGGTGTGGTTGGGGTGGGGTGGGGTGGGGTGGGGTGGTGTGGGGTGTGGTGGGGTTGAGTTGGGTAGGATAGTGGATGGTGTGGGGTGGGGTGGTGGTGGTGGTGGTGGTGTGGCGTGGTGTGCTGTGGGGTGGGGTGGGGTGGTGGTGGTGGTGGTGGTGGTGGTGGTGGTGTGGCGTGGTGTGGGGTGGGGTGGGGTAGTGGATGGTCTGGTGTGATGTGGTGTGGGGTGGGGTGGGGTGGTGGTAGTGTAGTGTAGAGTGGTGTGCTGTGCTGTGCTGTGGTGTTGTGTGTAGTGCAGTGTGGTCAAGTGTAATGTAATGTGCTTTGGTATAGTGTAGTGTGATGCAGTATGGTTTAGTGTAGTGTAGTGTGGAGTGCAGTGTTGTGTTGTGTGTAATAAAGTGTAGTGTGATGTGGTGTAGTGTAGTATAGTGTAGTGAAGTGTAGTGCGCTGGTGTTTGACGGGCGAGGGGGAAGGTCAACAACATTTACAATGAACCAGACCATTCCAACTACATCATTGTGTGTGTGTGTGTGTGTTGTGTGTATGTGTGTGTGTGTCTGTGCCTGTGTCTGTCTGTGTCTACGTGTGTGTGTTGTATGTGTGTTTGCGTGTGTGTGATGTGTGTGTGTGTGTGATGTGTGTGTGTGTGTGTGTGTGTGTGTGCAGGTCGTGTGTGTCTGCCCGGGACCCGTACTGCGGGTGGGACAGCCTGCGGGGAGAGTGCACCCCGCCCCCCGAGGGCAACCCCCACGCCGATTTCTGGGAGCAGGACATCTCTGCCTGCCCCTCCCTGGACACCCCGGGTACGTCACTCCTCCTCCTCCTACCCCACAGCCCACAGCTGGGCGTTTTGTTTGTATGCCTGTCCTCTCGATGCCTGTGTGTGTGTGTGTGTGTGTGTGTGTGTGTGTGTGTGTGTGTGTGTGTGTGTTGTATGTGTGATGTGTGATGGAATGTCCCAATTATGATCAGTTACGAAATAGATATGTTCCAAAAAAAAAATATTTGTCTCCAAAATCGGTTTTTAATTTTTGTAATATGCTTGGAGGAGGCAAAAAAAAAGAAGAAGTCATTTTAGCTGTAAGTAAGATGATTAGATTTGCAAATGTTGCCCAGTTATACTCTTGCAGTTAAAAGACATTTGTGTTTTCTCAATTTTTATGTGACATTGTTGTGTATTTGGAAATAATTTGTTCTGGGCATGAAAAGTTTATTTTGCAGTAATCCTCCATACTCCAATCGGAGTGAAATTATAATTAAAACTTGAAACTTGAAACTTGTGTGTGTGTGTTTGGTTGGGGGGGGAGGGGGGGGGGGGAGAGGGGGGTTATCTGTACTGGTCTGAAAATATGCTGCAGATGTACTCTCTGTTTTGGTCTGTGTGTCTGTCTGTGTGTCTGTCTGTCTGTGACACTGTCTCTTTTTATGTTTGTCTGTCGACGACACACACACACACACACACACACACACACACACACACACACACACACACACACACACGAGCGTGCACGCACGCACGCACGCACGACACACAAAGACACAGACATACATACACATACACAAACGCAAACACACACACACACACGCACATACACACACACACGCGTGCAAGCCCAAACATTCACTCATGCGCACACAACACATGTTCATTTTGTAAATAACAGATACACATGTAACTACATTATTATAGGAAACTTGAGCTTTGGGCGTAGTAATAAGTATCCATCTTCGTGGCCAACCACTCTAACATCTGCACTGGTGGGGTGATGTGCTGTTGGCACAGAGGACGGCCGGTGGTCGGAGTGGTCTGATTGGTCCAGGTGCCAGCAGGTGGGCGGGGACACGGCTGTGGACCACTGTCTGTGCAGGGCCAGGTCATGTGACAGCCCCAAACCAACCAATGGCGGCAGGCCCTGCGGCGGAGCGACCATTGAAGTGACCAATTGCACAAGTGAGACTTGTTGTTGTTGTTGTTGACTTGTTGTTGTTGTTGTTGTTGTTGTTCTTCTTGTTCTTCTTCTTCTTCTTCTTCTTCTTCTTCTCTGTTCGTGGGCTGCAACTCTCACGTTCACTCACTCATGTGAACGCACTCTCTCTATATCAACTTCACTCTTTCTCTCTCACTCTCTCGCTCTCTCCCTATGTCTCTTTTTTGCTCTCTTGCTGTCTCTATCCACCGTCTCTCTCTTTCTGTCTACATGGCGTGTGTGTGTCTACATGGCGTGTGGATGTTTTCAGTTCACGGCAAGTGGACGGAGTGGTCCCCGTGGTCGGCCTGCACTCAGACGTGTGGCTTCGCCTTCCGGGACCGGAAACGGCAGTGCGGCAACCCGCCCCCAAAGTTCGGGGGGCGTGCGTGTGTGGGCAAAGACACCGAGAAGGTTGCCTGCCCTGGCCTTCTGCCCTGTCCATGTGAGTGGGGAGGGGGGGGGGCGGTAAAGGGGTGTGGGGTGGGGGTAGGTGGGGATGTGTTTTGTTTGTGTGCGTGTGGTGGTTGGGGGGAAACGGGGGGGAGGGGGTTAGCTGGGGATGTGTGTGTGGGAGGGGGGAGGGGGGGGGCACATCGGTCTTTGCCCGGAGAAGCTGTTACACAGCGAAAATTTTTGCTGCTTTTAGATTACAAGTTTCCAAAGACATGCCAAGTCTACTGTTGTTCATATACAGAGAGAGAGAGAGAGAGAGAGAGGGGGGGGGGAGAGAGAGACTGATAGCTAGCTAGATATATGTGTGCATATATATGCATATACATAGATAAATAGATAGGTGGGTAGGTAGATGTGTGTGTGTGTGTGTGTACGTTAAACTTAAACTAGATACAGATAGATAGAAAGGTGTGTGTGTGTGTGTGTGTGTGTGTGTGTGTGTGTGTGTGTGTGTGTGTTCGTTATTTATTATTATTATTAGTAGTAGTTTTTTTTTTTTTTTTTTTTTTTTTGTACGCTTATTGTTGACTTCATCAAGTTGTTGCGCCTTGTACATATTATCATTAGTAGTAGTAGTTCTTTTTATGTATTTATCTATTACTTTTTTAAATTTTTTCTCAAGGCCTCGACTAAGCGCGTTGGGTTACGCTGCTGGTCAGGCAGATATCTGCCGTGCTTGGCAGATGTGGTGTCAGTAGCGTATATGGGTTTGTCCGAACGCAGTGACGCCTCCTTGAGCTACATGAAACTGAAACTGGAAACTAAACGGAAACGGAAGTTGAGCAATCAGCGGTGTGTGTGTGTGTGTGTGTGTGTGTGTGTGTGTGTGTGTGTGTGTTGTGCAGTGCCCAACACTCGGCTTATATCACAGATTGACGTAAGTTTACATTTGGGCCAACAGCAAAGTGAGAGCTGTATTATCAATGGTTTCTCCAGTCAATGGGAAACCATTTACAGCTTAGTCTTTTTGTCAAGGACTATGACTCTCAAACTAGGAGGCAAAATTGCACTGGCTCTTAGTGCTGCAGCCTTGTGGGCTAGTTGGCCTTTGGGAACCATCCCAACGCCGACTGTCCTAAAACCCTCTTGGCCGAGAGAGTGGGGATGTAACTTGGGCAAGACACTCTCCACTATGATCAAATTCTAGCCCAGATAGTCGGAACAGCAGTTGCCTCATGTGCTGTTCTGATGGTCATAGTCGGACACGACTGACTATCATATATATATATATTTTTATATATATATATATACATATGTGCAGTGCCCCCAGTGAACGGGCACTGGGCCGTGTGGTCTGGGTGGAGCGCCTGCACTAAGGAGTGCAGTGGAGGGATTCAAACCCGGCGTCGCACCTGCTCCCGCCCCAAACCCAGCCGAGGGGGCCACTACTGCAGCGGTAATCGACAGGAGTGGCGCATGTGCAACACCCACGACTGTGACGGTGAGTCGTGTGGGGGGTGGGGGTGGGGGTGGGGGTGTGTGAGTGGGGGTGGGGTTGGGTGGTGGTGGTGGGGGGTGCTACTGACGTGGATGGATATCTGTGTAGGTGTGGTGTGTTGTGTGTGTGTGTGTGTGTGTGTGTGTGTGTGTGTGTGTGAGAGAGAGAGAGGGGGGGGGGGACAGTGGGTAGGAGTGAGTGCGTGTGTTTGAGGAGAGAGAGGTTGGAGTGTGTGTGTATGTATATGAGAGTGGGTGGGAGTGTGTGTGTGTGTGTGTGTGTGTGTGTGTGTGTGTGTGTGTGTGTGTTTGAGAGAGTGGGAAGAAGAGTGAGTGAGTGTGTGTGTTGGGGGATGTGTTTGGGTGTGTTTAGGTAGGGATTGGGGTGGGGTGTGTGTGTGTGTGTGTAGATATTGGAGAACGATGGAGGATGCTTTACACTGCTGGGAGTAGGGGACACACACATACATAGGTATGTGCGTACCTGTGTACGTACCTACATAGCTATCTCCCGACCCACCTACCTACCAAGGTATGACCTACCTTCCTGCCCTACCTACCCTCCTACCTACATACATACATACCTACCCTACCCACCAACCTACCTACCTACCTACCTACCTATACACTTGCCTACCTACCTACACACCTATCTACCTACCTACCTACCTACCCACTCACCAACCTACCTACTTCCCCGTGTCCAGAGATCTCCCGGATCTCCCCCTGGACGGAGTGGATCCAGACCAACCGGACGTCCGGCGGGTACTTTGAGCAGAGGTTCCGCTTCACGTGCCGGGCGCACGTGCCCAAGAGGAAGATGATCAAGACGTCCTACGCCAAGAGCCAGGCCCGCTTCTGTCAGAACAACGGTCATGGCTGTCAGACTGCAGGTTAGTGCGGGTTGAAATAATGACATAATGATAATGATGGTGATGAGAATGATCGTGCGTGACAATGATGATGATGATGATGATAACATTGATGATAATGATAACGGTTATGATAATAATCAGATTTGATTTAATTTGATTTACTTAATTTTAATCTAACGATTCATTCTTTCTCGTTCACACGGCAGGTCAGTGCGGGTTGTAATAATGACAGATGATAATGATAGTGATGAGAATGATCGTGTGTGACAATAATGATGATGATGATGATGATGATGATGATAATGATAACATTGATGATGATGATGATAATAATGATAACAGTAATGATAACAGTCTAATTTGATTTAATTTGATTAAATTTAATCTAACGATTCATTCTTTCTCGTTCATTCCTTCATGTGTGTGTGTGTGTGTGTGTGTGTGTGTGTGTGTGTGTGTGTGTTCTTGTATGTATGAATGTAGATATGTACGTATGTAATCTTATTTCACTCATTTAATCATACTTTGATTCGTTCGTTCGTTCATTCATTTATTCATACATACATCCATCCATTCACCCAACCACTCACCTATTCAATCATTTGTCGACATAACTATATATATAGTTACATTTTATTGTGTGTTGTTTTTTTTTTGCTGTTGTTTTCTCTCTCTCTCTCTCTCTCTCTCTCTCTCTCTCTCTCTCTCTCTCTCTCTCTCTCTCGCTCTCTCTCGCTCTCGCTCTCGCTCTCTCGCTACGTTTTGACTGTATGTATATAAACGGTGAGTCGTCTATATCGTTCACCCAGGTCAGCTGCGGAACTCCATCACGTCCATCGACACCTTCACCTCCGTGGACCGCGTGCTGCGCAAGTTCTGCCGCTACAAGCGCAAGCTGTTTCAGAAGTACTGCAACTGCAGGACCCTCGGCGTGTTCCTCGTCTGCCAGAAGTGCGGCTACGGATGACTAGTGGCCCCGGGCTACTGGGACATTCTGCTGGACTACCTGAACGCGCTGCCACAGTACTACTGGGAGTCTTAGAGAGAGAGAGAGAGACAGGAAGGGTGGAGGTTAGGGGGGGGGGAGGTCTGAAGCAACAACATCAGCAACAACAACGACAACAGCTAAAGACTCCTCACCTCACCTCACCACCCACCTTTTCTGACTTTCTAGCCACACCACCTTCCGTCCTTCTGTTCTTCCTTCTTGCGTTTTCCTTCCTTCTTCGTTGGGTCCTTGGCTGGGGGCGTGTTTTATTTTGGGGGCAGGGGGTGGGGGGTGGTGGGAGTTAGGAGAGAGGGGGAGGGAGGTAGGGGTTGGAAGGTGGGAGGGGAGTGTATGACCCACTATCCCTGCCGCTGCTTTCTTTATCTCCCCCCCCCCTCTCTCTCTCCTGCTTTCAGGAGTGTCCGATTTTTTTTTTTTTTTTTTTTAACTCTGCACTCCTCTTGTAGGGTTGTCCAGGGGTCGTTAGGTCTTCCCACTTGTCTTCTTGAAAGTCTTCCAGTCTGTCTTCCCACCGGTCTTCTTGAAAGTCTTCCAGTCTGTCTTCCCACCGGTCTTCTTGAAAGTCTTCCAGTCTGTCTTCCCACCGGTCTTCTTTAAAAGTCTTCCAGTCTGTCTTCCCATCGGTCTTCTTGAAAGTCTTCCAGTCTGTCTTCCCACCGGTCTTCTTGAAAGTCTTCCAGTCTGTCTTCCCACCGGTCTTCTTGAAAGTCTTCCAGTCTCCCATCGGTCTTCTTGAAAGTCTTCCAGTCTGTCTTCCCACCGGTCTTCTTGAAAGTCTTCCAGTCTCCCATCGGTCTTCTTGAAAGTCTTCCAGTCTGTCTTTCCATCGGTCTTCTTGAAAGTCTCCTAGTCTAGGTCTTCTGTAAAAGTCTTCCAGTCTGTCTTCCCATCGGTCTTCTTGAAAGTCTTCCAGTCTGTCTTCCCACCGGTCTTCTTGAAAGTCTTCCAGTCTGTCTTCCCATCGGTCTTCTTGAAAGTCTTCCAGTCTGTCTTCCCATCGGTCTTCTTGAAAGTCTTCCAGTAGTCTTCCAGTCTGTCTTCCCACCGGTCTTCTTGAAAGTCTTCCAGTCTGTCTTCCCACCGGTCTTCTTGAAAGTCTTCCAGTCTGTCTTCCCATCGGTCTTCTTGAAAGTCTTCGAGTTTCCCATCAGTCTTCTTGAAAGTCTTCCAGTCTGTCTTCCTATCGGTCTTCTTGAAAGTCTCCTAGTCTAGGTCTTCTGTAAAAGTCTTCCAGTAGTCTTCCAGTCTGTCTTTCCATCGGTCTTCTTGAAAGTCTCCTAGTCTAGGTCTTCTGTAAAAGTCTTCCAGTCTGTCTTCCCATCAGTCTTCTTGAAAGTCTCCTAGTCTAGGTCTTCTGTAAAAGTCTTCCAGCCTGTCTTCCCATCGGTCTTCTTGAAAGTCTTCCAGTCTAGGTCTTCTGTAAAAGTCTTCCAGTCTGTCTTCCCACCGGTCTTCTTGAAAGTCTTCCAGTCTGTCTTCCCAATGGTCTTCTTGAAAGTCTTCCAGTCTGTCTTCCCACCGGTCTTCTTGAAAGTCTTCCAGTCTGTCTTCCCAATGGTCTTCCGGTAGTCTTTCCGTTGGTCTTTCTGCAGATCTTCACAGCGGTCTTCTACTGGTCTTTTCACCAGTCTTCCCATAGGTCATCCCATAGGTCTTCTCACAGGTCTTTAAATAGGTCTTCCTATGAGTCTTCCCACCAGTTTTCCCATAGGCCTTCCCTGTGGTCTTGAAACAGGTCTTACCACAGGTCTTCCAGTTGGCTTTCTCACCAGTCCAGGATCTTCCCACAGGTCTTCCCAGAAGTGTTTCCACAAGTCGTAATATCGAGTTTTCCTCGGAAGTTGAAGCCCACATTATCATTTTCCCTTTCAGCGATGTTCACGTCGCCACAGGTTTGACTTCCATAACTGGGATAGTTGCCGCTTTTTTTTTTTCTTTTTCTTTTTTTTTGCAGAAGAAAGTTGATGAGGCTGTGGTTTACTGCTTGTCTCAGAAGTCAAAAAAAGAAAATCTTTATTGTCGGGATATAGCGCAACCTTGTGGAAACCGCCATCCTCATGGCACAATGTCACACCCGTGATCCTGGTCCAGACCAGTATCAGTTTTAGCACGGCCTATATCAGTATTAGTTCTCAAACCAGTATCAGTGATAATTTAAATGGTCTATACCGGTATCGGTTCCCGCACTGTCCTCCACTTGCCCAAGCAGGTGACTCCCAAACACTCCCCTGTTTCCTGTCAGCGACTGCCGGACAGGGAACGACAGGGAAGGAAGGAAAAAAGAAAGGAAGGAAGGAAGGAAAGAAGGAAGGAAGGAAGGAAGGAAGGAAAGACTCCCAGTGCCTTAGTGCCATGCAAAAGAGGAAGAAGACACCACTCGGATATCGTGAGGCCACAGCCCGACGGTCCTGCAGCCCTGCTGTGCTGCTCCAAGGACTGACGTCACCACATCGTCACCACAGGGATGGATGGAGGTCAGCAGGCCAGCAAAGAAAAAAAAATACAACATCGCCACCACCTTCATACATCACCACCACCTTCATACATCGCCACCACCTTCATACATCGCCACCACCTTCATACATCACCACCACCTTCATACATCACCACCACCTTCATACATCACCACCACCACCACCTTCATACATCGCCACCACCTTCATACATCACCACCACCACCACCTTCATACATCGCCACCACCTTCATACATCGCCACCACCTTCATACATCGCCACCACCTTCATACATCACCACCACCTTCATACATCACCACCACCTTCATACATCGCCACCACCTTCATACATCGCCACCACCTTCATACATCACCACCACCTTCATACATCACCACCACCTTCATACATCACCACCACCTTCATACATCACCACCACCTTCATACATCACCACCACCTTCATACATCACCACCACCACCACCTTCATACATCACCACCACCTTCATACATCACCACCACCTTCATACATCACCACCACCTTCATACATCACCACCACCTTCATACATCACCACCACCTTCATACATCACCACCACCTTCATACATCACCACCACCTTCATACATCACCACCACCTTCATACATCGCCACCACCTTCATACATCACCACCACCTTCATACATCACCACCACCTTCATACATCACCACCACCTTCATACATCATCACCACTACATTCAAGTCCCTGCACTTCAGCTGTGCAAGCCACGTGGTGATGCCTCCGACCCACAGAACACAACGCAACGACACAGCACGTCACTCACGTCGCCCCCAACACTCCACTCACGGAACATCCACAGACCCAAGACTGACCACCATACACACTGATGCACAGAGTAAAAAAAAAAACAACCCAATCCTCCAGCTCGCTTCGACGGCAATAAAAGGGCACTAAGTATAAGCAGCAATATATTGTTTTTTTAAGTGATTGACTAAACAGCGTGAACTTGTGGAAAGAATATCAACCAGCTTAATTTTACGGGAATCAGATAATTCCGTCATAAAAATAAAAGAAGAAAGAAAAATTGTTGGAAATAATGGACGCAGTGTGAAACACAAACTTTATTTTACACTGACGGAGCATTGAACTCCAGGGCACGCCGTTGTCAACACAGTGTCCACATTTCTTGTCTCACACAACACCTTGGAGAAGAGAAAACTATATTAATTATGATTACCTGTGATTCCAGAGTTTGCATGTAGTCCTTTCATATACCACGTAGATTTCAACAACTCCTATACTAACACTAACAGCTGTCTAACTTTCCGGAATCCGAACATGATCATCAGTTCCGCTTCCACGCAGCGCTTCAAGAGTGCCAGCGTGGTTGTGGTTCTGCGGTTCGGTTCTAAACAGTAGTGTCCTTCGTAGTGGATCTTAACCCTC
>NC_134890.1:26112969-26122969 GCF_041734735.1 Babylonia areolata | reverse complement strand
GCGTTGTGTGAGTGAGTGTTCACGTTTGTGTGTTTACAAGTGATTGAACACTTGAGTCATTATAAAAAAGATTCTGAATTTAAATAAAAAAAAAAAAAAAAATGAAGACGCTAGTTTTGTACAAAACACAGGAAAGACGACCCATGTTTAGGCAACACGGGAAAGACGACCCATGTTTAGGCAACACGGGAAAGACGACCCATGTTTAGGCAACACGAGAAAGACGACCCATGTTTAGGCAACACGGGAAAGACGACCCATGTTTAGGCAACACGGGAAAGACGACCCATTATTAAGCAACACAGGAGAGACGACCCATGTTTAGGCAACACAGTAAAGACGACCCACGTTTAGGCAACACAGAAAAAACGACCCACGTTTAGGCAACACGAGAAAGACGACCCATGTTTAGGCAACACAGGAGAGACGACCCATGTTTAGGCAACAAAGGAAAGACGACCCATGTTTAGGCAACACGGGACAGACGACCCATGTTTAGGCAACACGGGACAGACGACCCATGTTTAGGCAACACGGGAAAGACGACCCATGTTTAGGCAACACGGGACAGACGACCCATGTTTAGGCAACACGGGAAAGACGACCCATGTTTAGGCAACACGGGAAAGACCACCCATGTTTAGGCAACAAAGGAAAGACGACCCATGTTTAGGCAACACGGGACAGACGACCCACGTTTAGGCAACACAGGAAAGACGACCCATGTTTAGGCAACACGGGAAAGACGACCCATGTTTAGGCAACACGGGAAAGACGACCCATGTTTAGGCAACACGGGAAAGACGACCCATGTTTAGGCAACACGGAACAGACGACCCATGTTTAGGCAACACGGAACAGACGACCAATGTAATGGTACATGTAAATCACCGACGTAAGTCATTCAAATATTCAATGAAATGCGCGTGCGTGGATGTATGTATGTATGTATGTGTGACTGCGTGTGTCTTATGTGTTAAATTAAATTAAACCCGGGTAACGATGTATCAATGTTTATGCTCTTGTAAACACACACATGAGGACTCGATATAATTTCAGGTACTTGTAAGCACACATGATCACTCGATGTTAAGGTACTTGTAAACACACATAATCCCCAGATGTAAAAGCATTAACTCTCTCCATGCGAACGGCGAAAGACACGACATTAACAGCGTTTCACCCCAGTTACCATCATCAAAATATTGCAAGCGGAAGGCTCTTATACTGAAGAGGTGAACGTTGACAAAGAATATCACAGTTCTGACGACGGAAGCTAAAGGTTGGGTCATTCAGACACCCACTGGACATCCGAGGGGTCTGTGTAGAGGAGAAGAGAGGACTGGCCGTACTGAGTGAGTTAAGTAAACACACAGGGTGACACTGATTTCAGTGCATGCACAAAATGTGACATTCTCTTCAGACACGATGTCAGTCCGGTTGATAATTTATTTATTACATGAAAGAAACGGAATAAGGAAAGAAAGAAAAAAAAAAATGCAACTCCTACAAATTTTTGGAAGATGTTAACAGACAGGTGTAGTACAGTGATGGGTGCCGGGAAAGCCCTAGTGAGCAGTGGTATCCGCCCGTCATGCAATTCGGGCAGGTTCCCCCTTCCGTTCCGTGTGCACTTTGGTGGTGGTGGTGCCTCGCTAATTTCATCAGCTTCAACAGTATTTCATCACACACGAGAAATGTTCTTTTTTTTTTTTTTTTTTTGTCTCTCTCTCTCTCTGTCATCAGCCAGAACCCATCATTGTAACCTTCATAGCACATGCTTGTAATTAGAAATAGTAATTAAAAAAAAAAATTAAATAAAACGAAAAAAACAACAACCAACCAACAAAAAAAACTAAACTAAAATAAAGACATTGTAACAGAGGTGCAGCATACTCATACTATTAATTATTATTACTATTACTTTTGACTTTACAGCAACTTTCCAAAACTGTGAAATAATGAGTGTACAGGTGGGGGGGGGGGGGCGGCGGCGGAGGAGGATATTAATTGAAGGAAACAGCGGCAGTCAACAATTAAAACCAATGTTTAAGATACACACACATACATACACACGCGCGCACGCGCGCACACACACACACACACACGCACACTCCGGACAATATAGCATGGACTACAATCAAATGGGAAAAAAAGCTGACTCGGAAACGAACAAGAAATACCTCAAACATGCACGTTTCTAAAGAAATAAACATACTACAATACAGGAAAATGAAAAAAAAAAAAAAAAAAAAAAACTAGTAAGGAAAACCAACAACAACAACAAAGGTAGCTTAAAAAAGGAAATGCACAACAGTTGCATAAAACTCTTCACCCAATCAAAGACTGTGCAATGTTCGTCGTCATTTCAAAGACGTGAAAATGAAAGAAAACTTATTTTCAATGCAAAGAAACACATAACAAAAACAACAAAAAAGTTTTCAATACAAGCATGCAATACGTGACCAGACTTGATGGAGTGACCCACAGCTCTGTGTGTGCCCGGGTCAGTTTATTATAATTATGTCCGATATGATACAGAGGGCAGGACTGGCAAGGAACAAACATTGTTTTTTCCTTCCTTCCTCAAAACACCGGTGATTTAGTAATTAGTAATTTGCAAAATCAAACTGGGTTCGAAGCCAGCACAAAATGGAACTTTGGACAGTGATGCATTCTGGTTAGGATTTATAAAAAAACAAAGCAAAGCAAACAACAAAATGGACACAACGAACTCGAACGAAAAAAAAAATTTAAATTCTGACACCCCCAAATCATAATAATTTGGTGCTCAAGTCAAGGCCAGTCTGGTTTAAAAACAACGAAAAGAAGAAGAAGAAGAAGAAAAAGGAAAAAAAAAAAAAAACAACAACCGACAAAGCTGCGATTTTCTCCACCCAGTTCGTTTCAGTCCCTAGAATTTCCAACACCAGTTATGGACGTGGTGGGTTACATGAGCGGATCATGGCGGAACTAAGTTTGCTTAAGGTTAGTAACATTCCTACCTCTGTCCCAGTTCCACAGAGTAAGGAACGCTAAGCAAACTTAGCGCCGCAGAGATCGCTCATGAAGACGTGAACAACACTGGACGGTGTAAGGCACACAATACTTGTCGTTTCACTTCAGGGCTACCTGAATCTGCACTGATCTCTGCTTTGCGTTTAAAATATTCCTAGGTCTATGGAGCTAGCACAGAAAAAAATCTTCTTAGAAAGCTAAACAAACTAAACGGTACTAAGATCGTTCCTGCAAGCCAGTCCTAATGCTGAACTTAACCCTTTCACCGCCAAGCTCGCATTAATTTATGCACAGGCGTGGAAGAGGAGGACCCATGTCACCAAAAGGTGACCATTCATTGGTCAGTTATCAATGAACCTACTGCTCTTAATGTTCGGAGGTAGGATAGGCCATATTTCCTATGCATCGCAGGGGGAATCCCCAGCTATTCTTAGCCACTGTCTTTTCTGTGTTCATACCACAAGGGAATTTTGTAATCTAAATTGACTGGCGGTGAAAGGGTTAACGCGTCATGCATGACAGACCAGGTACTGTCTGCACAAACCATCCTGAGCAGAGATAAGTTTTCTTAGCGGTAACAATTGTTCCTAACTCGACTGAAGCAGACAAAAGAATATTTTTTACCGCTAAGTAAACTTGGCAAGGGCATTTCTTACTGCTGAGCAAACCTGGCGCTGCTATCTACAGAAGAAAGACGAGGGAATTTGTTTGACTGCCATGTAAACTTATTGCTGGTAAAGTTACGTTAGATGAAAGATAATTTCACATCACCAAGCAAAATTTAGCGAGAAACATTCTAATTCCTACTCAAATTCAACGCTGAAAACTAGGGAAATAGGCTATGGAAATTACACCAAGCAAAAATGGCAACAGAAAAAGACCAAGAACATATATATATATATATATATATATATATATATATATATATATATATATGTGTGTGTGTGTGTGTGTGTGTGTGTGTGTGTGTGTGTGTGTGTGTGTGTCAGCCAGTCAGTCTGAATACAGTGCACTGCGAGTCGAGTGTCTCCGCTCAAAGACACATCAACAATGAAAAGAGGCAATTTGTGCAAGGAGGGGGGGTGGGGGTATTGCCTCCAGTGCATCTATTTCGTGAACCAGATGCTCAAACTGCACCTCATTCCCCGTACACCATTCATTAACCTGACAGAATTTCCACACTTGCCTACATAGAACCAGCCTGTTTTTAAAATCCTGTTTTGTCTGCAAACACACACACACACACACGCACGCACGCACGCACGCAAGCATGCACACACACGCACACGACCTGTGACTCATAATACAAATCTCTCACCCACGCTATACCCTACCCTCTCCCTCCCTCCCAAGAGGCGCCAGCATCACCCCTACCCACACCCACCACCAATCACCCTCCTCTTACATTCACCCTCCCACCCCCCCTTACCCCCCCCCCCCCGCCCCCTCCCCCCGACACCCCTCCCCCCCCCACCCCCCGACCATGACGTCTGACTGAAGGCAAGGCCCCAGGGCAGGACACGCACACAGGTCACGCTTTCGCTTCCGGGTCACACACCATCCGGGTCTCTTCTCTACTGCTTGCCCTGGCTCAGGGGGTCAAGGTCGTCCAAGCTGAAGTCGTCTGTGCCGAACGACAGGCCCCGGCTGAACCCCGCCTGTGTTCACACACACACACACACACACATTGTCAAAAGTTCGTAATATAATCTACTCTAATATACACGTGTATATGTGTGTGTGTGTGTAATGTTTATTGTAAAGCGCTTTGAGGTCCCTCTAAGGGAGGAAAGCGCTGAAGAAGTATCCAACATTATTATTATCATTACTAGTAGTAGTAGTAGTAGTAGTAGTAGCAGTAGTATATCTTCTTCTTCTTCTTCTTCTTCTTCTTCTTCTTCTTCTTATCATCATCATCATCATCATAACTATTATTATTATTATTATTATTATTATTATTATGGGGTACAACTCTTGTTGCCGTGAGTTCTTTCACGTGCGTTAAAAAAGCATTCTTCACACAGGACCTCGGATTATCGTCTCAACTAAATGACTAGCGTACAGATCACCACTTGAGGTCTTGTGAACGCGGAGAAAATTCTGGCAAATGTAGGATACGATCTCCTATGCGGACGCGTGACTACAAGGAGATCCGAAGGCGGATGATGATTTTAATGCAATCCGTCGTCGGATAATCCATTGTCTCACAAAAAAAAAAAAAAAAAAAAGAAAGAAAAAAAAACACCTCTGCGGTCTGAATCGTCCGTCAACAGAATCACCAGCAAGATGTTAGGTGTCAGACAAAATCACAGATCAGAGATCAGATAATCCATTTCATACGGTGTGGTTGTGATCGGAATAATTGGATCAGCGAAAACCTCGCGTGGTCCAAGGGAAACAACTGCTGACGTCAAGAGTTTTCATTGTGTTAACATTTCACCTTGGGTTTGTCTTAGGGGTGGTTATCTTCTTTTTTTTTCCCATTTATTTATTTATTCTATCTGTTACAGTCTATTGATTCAAACCGGTAATCTTAGACCCTGAACAAATCAAACTAACATAAGTTTACATTTATCGATCATGATTATAACATTTCATGACCTTGAAACAACCAATGAAATGGGAAACAAAAACGAAAAAAAAAAACAAAAAAAAACCGTTGCACCAAATTATCATCCAACGATGGATCTGCATTATTTTTTTTTCTATTGTGTGCAGCTGTTTAGGTCTTAAACGAGAAATAGAAATGTCATTCGTATTGATTCTAAGAGTAAGAGGTGATCAACTTGTATGAAAAGACTTCATGCATCAAAATACCCTATGAAACCTCTCCCACGTTAAGGAGATCCACCCGTGGAGGAGGATTCTAGACAAAAGGGGAACACAAGGACGATACGATGAAAAGATATGAAATAATTTCTTTTTTTTTTTTTTTTAAAGAGTGTTACACAAAATTACAGATAAGTTTCAGTTTCAGTTGCTCAAGGAGGCGTCACTGCGTTCGGACAAACCATATACGCTACACCACATCTGCCAAGCAGATGCCTGACCAGCAGCGTAACCAAACGCGCTTAGTCAGGCCTTGAGAAAAAAAAAACAACAACAAAAAAAACGTGGGAATAAATAATAGATAAGCTTACATAAATAAATAAATAAATGAATAATCATTATAATATAGAAAAAGGTAGTAGTAATAATGATAGTAATACTAATAAAATGATAAAATGATAAGATTGTGTGAACCTGTGTTCACATACTGGAGTGGTACAATTCATCATAAAGCCCCCCCCCCCCCCCCCCCCCCCCCCCCCAGGCCCCCAACCCCTCTCCTCCTGTTATTCCCCTCTTCTGTGCAACACCGGCAGTGGAAATGGGACCAACTGACAGCACACCAGTTTCAGAATAGTTCTGGAAACCGTCTGATTCCACGGCTTCATTCGATCTTCTTTTCGTCTCCATACTGGGTCTCAAGGCTTTAAGCGGCAGGCTTCTGCCCCAAGTTGAATGTGCTGTAAGCTCCAAGGGGAAGACTAGGACCACGGAACTGAGGGTCATCCACTTGACCACTGCGTCTTTGGGTGCGTTACCCACACAGCTGGCCTTGGCGATGCGCAGCGTCACTTCTGCATCAAGGGCTCCGTTGCTGCATAGGGTGCTGCCCAGGTAGCAAAATTTGTCGACTGACTTGATCTCTGTGTCATCGATCTTGATTGCAGGTGGGCGGGAAGCACTGGTGTTCTGTGAGCTAGCTGTTTGGTACATGGACTCGGTCTTGCTGAGGCTGATGGTGAGTCCAAAGCGCCTGCAGGAGGTTGAGAACCTGTTCATAATGAACTGCACGTCCTCATGGGTGTATGCAGCAAGCGCGCAGTCATCAGCGAAGAGGAACTCTCTCAACAGTGCCTCAAAACACCCTGGACCTGGTGTGGAGTCGCCGCAAGTTGAAAAGTTTGCCATCTGTGTGAAACTGAATGTATATGCCCCAGTCACAGTCTTGGAAGGCGTCAATCAGCATAGCAGAGAAGAGAATGGAGAACAGTGTGGGTGCCAGGACGCAGCCCTGCATCACATCATTTATCACAGGGAACGGATCCGACATGTCAGTATTTTCCTGTACTCTCGCCAGCATGCCATTGTGGAATGACGCAATCAGCTGGATTAGGCTCTCTGGACAGCCGAACTTTAGGAGGATCTTCCACAGACCAAGGCGTATCACCGTGTCGAAGGCCTTAGTCAAGTCTACAAAGACCATGTGGAGCTCCTTGTTCTGCTCACGGCACTTCTCTTGCATCTGGCGTACGGCAAACACCATGTCACATGTTCCCCTGCCTGATCGGAAGCCGCACTGTGCTTCAGGAATGACTGTGTTGGAGACATGGTCAACCAGTCTGTTCAGTATGATGCGGGCGAAGATCTTGCCGGCGATGCAGAGGAGAGAGATTCCACGGTGGTTATCACAGGATGTTTTGTCTCCCTTCCGTTCGTAAATGTGGACAATTGAAGCATCACTGAAATCCTGGGGGACCTCCACTCTCTCCCTGAATGTCCACCGACTATCACAACCATACACCTATTTCAATGTCTACCAACTATCATAACAACACACCTACCTCAATGTCCACCAACTATCATAGCCATACACCTACCTCAATGACCACCATCATAGCCATACACCTACCTCAATGTCCACCAACTATCATAGCCATACACCTACCTCAATGTGCACCATCATAGCCATACACCTACCTCAATGTCCACCAACTATCATAGCCATACACCTACCTCAATGTGCACCATCATAGCCATACACCTACCTCAATGTGCACCATCATAGCCATACACCTACCTCAGTGTCCACCATCATAGCCATACACCTACCTCAATGTCCACCAACTATCATAGCCATACACCTACCTCAATGTCCACCAACTATCATAGCCATACACCTACCTCAATGTCCACCAACTATCATAGCCATACACCTACCTCAATGTCCACCAACTATCATAGCCATACACCTACCTGGATGTCCAACAGTTCTTGCTGGGACGACGGCCCGAAGATGTTGTTACTGCTGGTGGGTACGGGTGCACCGTTGACTGGGGGTGCAGCTGCACCGTTGGCGGGGGCGGGGTTGAACTCTCCCATCCCGAAGGGGTCACTGCTGGCGTCTGAGGCTGTGAAGGGGTTGGCGGGCACTGACCATCACAACAGGAACGAATAGATAAGTAAATGAATAAATATATAAATAAGTAAATGAATGAATAAATGAGTTAAGAAGTATATGAATAAATACATAAATGTGTGAGTGGATGAATGAATAGACAGATAGACAGACAGACAGACAGATAGATAAATAGATAGATAGATAGATAGACAGATGGATAGATGGTTTCATATTTACGAAACTGGTCAGTGTTTCTGATATGGGGAGACAACACATGACATAATTTACCAGGAGATTTTTTTTACTTTAATCTCTTTTACTTTCGCTTATTTGCTTGTTGTTGTGTTGTTGTTTTTTTGTTTGTTTTTTGTTTTTTGTTGTTGTTGTTGTTGTTGTTGTTTGTTTTGTTTTTTGTTTTTGTTTTTTTTAATTTCTTTCGTATATATAAGAGAAAGCATGTGAAAGAGACAGACAGACAGACAGAGGGAGACAGACAGACTGACAGACAGACAGACAGAATAGAAGGGAGTCAAAGTGTACGAAAGAGACAGAGAGGAGGGAGAAAAGCAGACAGACAAAAAAAAAAAAAAAAAAAAAAAAAAAAACAAGGATGAAGACAGTGAGAGGAAGTGAGGAGGAAGTGACGTCACACTCACAGGACTGCTGTCTGATGCTCTGACCGCCACGGAGCTGGCGGCTGGGAGCTGGTGGGGGGCTCACTGAAAAAAAAGACATACACAGCACGTGCACAACGACGTCCACAACCACATCCACAACATCCACTTTGGACAGCCACAACGACATCCACAACCCGCATCCACTTTACCATCCACAACCACATCCACAACATCCACTTTTTGGACAGCCACAACGACATCCACAACATCCACTTTACCATCCACAACCACATCCACAACATCCACTTTGGACAGCCACAACGACATCCACAACGTCCACTTTAACATCCACAACGACATCCACAGACATCGACATCCACTTTAACATCCACATGACATCCACTTTGACATCCACAACGACATCCACGTTGACACCCGCATCCACTTTGACATCTATATTGACATCCACATCCACAACGACATCCACAACATCCACTTTAACATCCACACGACATTCACTTTGACACCCGCATCCACTTTGACATCTATATCGACATCCACACCCAGTTTGACATCCACAACGACATCCACATACATCGACATCCCAGGCCCACTTGAACATCCACAACGACATCTCCATTGACATCCACATCCATTTTGACACCCACATCCACAGACACCGACATCCACTTTGACATCTACATTGACATCCACTTTCTAATCTCGGCATTTTGTGTCTCTTTGCCTCATTATCATTGAATCTGTGTTGTCGGAATCTTGAGTGAGTCAGAAACATCGTAGAGGTCAATTTGTCAAGTCTTGTTTGCGTTGTCTAGAGTTCTGTTATTTCCATAAAGGTTGTGGTAAAGGACAAAAGGAGGAGGAGGAGGAGGAGGAGGAGGAGGTGAAGAAGAAGAAGAAGAAGAAGAACAACAACAACAACAACAACAACAACAACAACAACAACAACGAGATTAAGCCCCCTTCCTCCCTCCCTCCCTCACACACACACACACACACACACACACACCAACCCCCACCTACACACCAGCCCCTGGTGGCAGAGACCTGGCACTACTCACAGGCAGGGGCAGAGAACTGGGCGGAGGCAGGGGCAGCGGTGCCGTTACTCTTGCTGACGTCATCTTCCAGGACCAGGTTCTGGAGATGTCGTCCTACCTGGCTCTGCTGGTCAGGC
>NC_134890.1:26102969-26107969 GCF_041734735.1 Babylonia areolata | reverse complement strand
TTGTTTTTTTTAAATCAAAAGGGAATAAGTAAAGGAGGCGAAACAGAGAAGAACAAAAACAAATGATGATATATTAATAACAACAACAACAGATTTTTTTTAAATGATAATAAATGAAATAATAATAATAGGAATCAAACAAACAGAAAATGGAAAAAAAACAGATCCCCAGTGTTACAAACTGAACCATACACGTCACTGGAAATAAAAAGAAAATAAAAGTGGTTTGTTGCAACGACCAGTACTTAAAAACGAAAACGAACACAGTGAGTACACGGCAAAAAATGAACGAAATAAAGAATGAACGGGGGAAAAAAAATGGACAAAACAAAAGAGACTAAAAGAAAAGTTAACGAGCATTACGTTAATATCCTCTTTGCAGCAATACCCCACATACCCCCCCCCACCCCCCCCCCCCATGCCCCTCCCAAGAAAAAAAAAAAAAAGGTTTGTGATATATTAATTCAGCACAGGACTAAATTATTTGTTTGCTTTTTTTGCTTATTTTTTTATCTGGCGTGTGATGATAGACTCACATTAATGTTCCTTGGTGGTGTCTGATTATTATGCACGATGGGCGCCAGTGGGGAGTAGGGGCGTGGTTATGGAAATGTGACTCCGTGATCATCTCACTCACTCACACACAAACACACACACACACACGCACGCACGCACGCACGCACGCACGCACGTATCTATCTATCTATAATTATATATATATATATATAGAGAGAGAGAGAGAGAGAGAGAGAGATGTACATTTTTTTTTCTTTTTAAATTTATTCATAGAATTTTTAATCATTTGTTGCACTGGGTATATATCTATATATATCTATATATATATATATATGTGTGTGTGTGTGTGTGTGTGTGTGTGTGTTTGTGTGTGTGTGTGTGTGTGTGTGTGTGTTTGTGTGTGTGTGTGTTTATTTTCTTAATCATTTGTTGAATTGGCAACGGCAGCCACTTAGCAACTGAGTCGTGGGGTGATTTGAAAGCACCATTTCCGAAATCACTGTTCTTTTCATTCATATGGCTCCGTGTAATCTTTCATTAAGATTAGTATAATGTTATCATGTAACATTTGTGCCTTGCGCGTTAATGTCCCAATGGAAAGTGCAATATAAATAAATCAATTATTATTATTTGTCTTTTTTGTATTATTTCTTTATGGGTATTATCATCTTACTGGTCATTTCATTATGACTGCTTACTACTATTATAATGCTACGATTCCCATACCTCAGACAGGTGATATAAAGCGTATGTACACAACAGGGGATGTACAGCTTATATATATATATATATATATATATATATATATATATATATGACAGGAGTTCAACAAGCTGTGTATAAGACAGATGCATAGGCTATGTTTAAGACAGGTGTACAGCTGATATGTAAGACAGAAGATTTACAGGCTAGATATATATGACAGAAGATGTACAGACTATAATACAATACAGAAGATGCACTGACTACAATCCCACAGGCTAAACACAGCCCCATACCTGGTTGTTCTTCATGTAAGAAGATCTACAGGCTAGATATATATGACAGAAGATGAACAGGCTATAATACAATACAGAAGATACACTCAACACAATCCCACAGGCTAAACACAGCGCCATACCTGGTTGTTCTATATGTAAGACAGATGTACAGCAAATATGTAAGACAGAAGATCTACAGGCTAGATATATATGACAGAAGATGAACAGGCTATAATAGAATACAGAAGATACACTCAACTCAATCCCACAGGCTAAACACAGCCCCATACCTGGTTGTTCTTCATGTAAGACACATGTACAGCAAATATGTAAGACAGAAGATCTACAGGCTAGATATATATGACAGAAGATGAACAGGCTATAATAGAATACAGAAGATGCCCGGAACAATCCCACAGGCTAAACACAGCCCCATACCTGGTTGTTCTTCATGTACTCCTCCAGGTCTCCCCGGTCCTTCAGCTTCTCCAGTTCAGACACTCGCTTCCTCAGGGAGTCGTTCTCGAACTGAAGACAGTTCACCTGCACACGGACACCGACACGGACACACGGACACACACACACACACACACACACACACACACACACACACGCATGTACGCACGCACGCACACACACACACACACACACACACACACACACACACACACACACACACACACACACATGTTATGTGCAACTCACGAATACATATTGCATCACTCGACGGATTTTCGCAGGCACACAAACACACACACACAAACACACACACACACACACACACACACACACACACACACACACACACACACACACACACACACACACACACACACACACACACACTCGAACTCACAGATGAGAAAAACTAAAAATTGTGGAGATGTATCCACCCCAGTCCACAGAATTACAAGAGGTGGGATGATGATGTCACTGGGATGATGATGTCACTGGGATGAACTGATACACCGAGGTCCCGTGTGTAGCAAGCAAGCACCCAGCAAAATGAAAGTGGCAACAAGAGAGTTGTCCTTCGCAAAGTCCACATTAACTCACTCAGTACGGCCAGTCCTCTCTTCTCCTCCTCTACACAGACCCCTCGGATGTCCAGTGGGTGTCTGAATGACCCAACCTTTAGCTTCCGTCGTCAGAATTGTCGTATTCTTTGTGAACATTCACCTCTTCAGTATAAGAGCGTTCCGCTTGCAATATTTTGATGATGGTAATTGGGGTGAAACGCTGTTAACGTCGTCTCTTTCGCCGTTTGTATGGAGAGAGTTAACATACGTTTGCGCGTGCGAGTGTGTGTGTGTGTGTGTGTGTGTGTGTGTGTGTGTGTGTATGTGACTGAACGACGCAGAAAACGAATGATGATGACCTCCCAAATGCTGCTCTCAAGTCGGCTGTACTAAGGTAGGCAGCCTGTTGCGCAAATGACTCCGTGTGTGTTGTACCAGCGTTTGGAGTCTCTGCTGGTCTTTGACGGAGCAAAGACAAGGCAAGACAAGACAAGACAAGACAAAGGAAGGCAAGACAAGACAAGACGAGACAAGGCAAAGGAGGGCAAGACAAGATAAGACAAGACAAAGGAAGGCAAGACAAGACAAAGGAAGACAAGACAAGACAAAGGAAGGCGAGACAAGACAAGACAAGACAAGACAAAGGAAGGCAAGACAAGACAAGACAAAGGAAGGCAAGACAAGACAAGACAAGACAAAGGAAGACAAGACAAGACAAGACAAAGGAAGGCAAGACAAGACAAAGGAAGGAAAGACAAGACAAGACAAGGCAAGGAGTTTATTTCATGTGCCCCCCACCTCCATCCCCCCAGGCGCAAAAAAAAAAGAAGAAAAAAAAGATGTATCATCATCGTCATCATCACTGGGTAGTAGGTATATATAAATATTCATATCAATCAATGAGGAGCAATGGACACCTGTCTACCGGCCGACATGACAGCTGCGGACATCTGTTCAGAACAACTTGACCTCAACTCAGTACGGCCAGTCCTCTCTTCTCCTCTACACAGACCCCTCGGATGTCCAGTGGGTGTCTGAATGACCCAACCTTTAGCTTCCGTCGTCAGAATAGTGGTATTCTTTGTCAACATTCACGTCTTCAGTATAAGAGCCTTCCGCTTGCAATATTTTGATGGTGGTAATTGGGGAGAAACGCTGTTAACATCGTCTCTTTCGACGTTCGTATGGAGAGAGTTAAGGGCGTTAGGCTGATGGGTCGTTAAACTCCACTTTTGTCAAGGAGGTGGTGGAGGTGGTGTTGAGGGCTGTGGGGGGTCGGGGGGGTGGGGGGTAGGTGTGGTGGGGTGGAGGGGGGGGTAGGGGTGGTTGTGGTAGGGGTTGGAAGGTGAAAGAGGGGAAGAGAGGTAAAGGGGCCCAGTGAGGGCTGACTGACTGACTAACTGACTGACCCGCCTCATCAGCATCAGACACTGCTTCTTGTAGTCCCTGTCCGTGGCCCCCCCGCTGTTCCCCTCCTCCAGGAAGCGTCTGTAGGCCAGGTCGAAGGCCTGTCCCACGGTCAGGGTGATCTCCTCCGCCTGGGGGACACGGCACAACAGCGTGTATGGCATGGCGTGTCGTGTCGTGTCATGGATGGTAGTATGTCATCATGTATGTGTGTATGCATTGTAGTGCCATGTATTGTAATGTCATGTATGTGTGTATGTATTGTAATGTAATGTATTGTAATGTCATGTATGTGTGTATGTATTGTAATGTAAGGTATGTGTGTGCGCATTGCAATGTAATGTATTGTAATGTAATGTAATGTATGTGTGTACGTATTGTAATGTAATGTATTGTATTGTAATGTAATGTATGTGTGTACATAGTGTAATGTAATGTATTGTGATGTAATGTATGTGTGTACGCATTGCAATGCAAAGTATTGTAATGTATGTGTGTAATGTATGTGTGTACGTATTGTAATGTAATGTATTGTATTGTAATGTAATGTATGTGTGTACGTATTGTAATGTAATGTATTGTAATGTAATGTATGTGTGTACGCATTGCAATGCAATGTATTGTAATGTAATGTATGTGTGTAATGTAATGTATGTGTGTACGTATTGTAATGTAATGTATTGTATTTGTAATGTAATGTAATGTATGTGTGTACGTATTGTAATGTAATGTATTGTATTGTAATGCAATGTATGTGTGTGCGCATTGTAATGCAGTGTATGTGTGTGTACATTGTAATCTAATGTATGTGTGTATGTAGTGTAATGCAATGTATTGTATTTGTAATGTAAGTATGTGTGTACGCATTGGAATGCAATGTATTGTAATGCAATGTATGTGTGTGCGCATTGTAATGCAGTGTATGTGTGTGTACATTGTAATGTAATGTATGTGTGTATGTAGTGTAATGTATGTGTGTATGCATTGTAATGCATTGTAATGTAATGTATGTGTGTACGTATTGTAATATAATGTATGTGTGTATGCGTTGTATTGTAATGTATGTATGCATGTATTT
>NC_134890.1:26095469-26097969 GCF_041734735.1 Babylonia areolata | reverse complement strand
CTGTGTGGATAATCCCTGCACTGTCCACTATCCAGTCTGTGTGGATAATCCCCGCACTGTCCAGGCTGTGTGGATAATCCCTGCACTGTCCACTATCCAGTGTGTGTGGATAATCCCTGCACTGTCCAGTCTGTGTGGATAATCCCCGCACTGTCCAGTGTGTGTGGATAATCCCTGCACTGTCCAGTCTGTGTGGATAATCCCTGCACTGTCCAGTCTGTGTGGATAATCCCTGCACTGTCCAGTCTGTTTGGATAATCCCCGCACTGTCCAGTGTGTGTGGATAATCCCTGCACTGTCCAGTCTGTGTGGATAATCCCTGCACTGTCCAGTCTGTTTGGATAATCCCCGCACTGTCCAGTGTGTGTGGATAATCCCTGCACTGTCCAGTCTGTGTGGATAATCCCTGCACTGTCCAGTCTGTGTGGATAATCCCCGCACTGTCCAGTCTGTGTGGATAATCCCTGCACTGTCCAGTCTGTGTGGATAATCCCCGCACTGTCCAGGCTGTGTGGATAATCCCTGTACTGTCCACCGTCCAGTCAAACATTTGATGCTCTCTTTAATTTAACAGTTCATCTGCGGACAGCCTTGTCTGCTCTCTGCACTGTGACCAGAATTCCTGTAGGATTCGGTCTAAAATGACCCCAACTGGACACTGACACAGAAAATACGTTCCTGGCCACCCAGATCGATCGCCTTAGTGGATTCCTTCCCTTTGTTTCCTGTTCTGATACTAAATGAAAAGAGACATTTCTTTCAACAGTGGTTGCAAGCGTCTGTCGAATGAGCATGACTAAATCTTTGAACATGTTATGCATTTTCTGGAAACAACAACAACAACAACAACAACAACAAAAATCAACCCAAAACAAATAGCCAACCACGTATAACCATGCATGCGCACGCATTCTTTTACAATAATACATGCACAATAAAACAAATGCGAACATACACACAGACACACTTACGTACGGACACAAATGCAAAACTGATATCAATATCTCTCTCTCTCTCTCTCGATAGTGTGTGTGTGTATATATATATATATATATATATATATATATATATATATATATATATATATATATATATATATATATATATATATATGTGTGTGTGTGTGTGTGTGTGTGTGTATAATAGGAATGGCAGAAAAAGACAGGAACAACGAAAGGCAGTGAAAGAAGAAACAACACAGAGAGAGAGAGAGAGAGACAGAGAGGGGGTCACCTTTCTTTTCCTGATAGCATCCTTCACAGTCTCTGTCCCTTTGGGCTGGTCCACTGCGCACTCCCCCAGAAACTGCAGCACGTCCACAACAACAGCGGCACATACACTGACATGTACATGGACGATTGCAGCACATTGCATGAATAACTAACTGCAGCACAGGTCAGATCATAATAACTGCAGCATTAATCTCAACATGCAGCACATTATTACTACATGAATAACTGCAGCACAGGTTCAGTTTCAGTAGCTCAAGGAGGCGTCACTGCGTTCGGACAAATCCATATAAATTATATATACGCTACACCACATCTGCCAAGCAGATGCCTGACCAGCAGCGTAACCCAACGCGCTTAGTCAGGCCTTGAGAAAAAAAAAATAACTGCAGTACAAATCTCAACATGCAGCACATTATATCTACATGAATAACTGCAGCACAAGATCATAATAACTGCAGTACTAATCTCAACATGCAGCAAACATATCTACATGAATAACTGCAGCACAGATCATAATAACTGCAGTACTAATCTCAACATGCAGCAAACATATCTACATGAATAACTGCAGCACATATCATAATAACTGCAGTACTAATCTCAACATGCAGCACATTATATCTACATGAATAACTGCAGCACAGATCATAATAACTGCAGTACTAATCTCAACATGCAGCACATTATATCTACATGAATAACTGCAGCACAGATCATAATAACTGCAGTACTAATCTCAACATGCAGCAAACATATCTACATGAATAACTGCAGCACATATCATAATAACTGCAGTACTAATCTCAACATGCAGCACATTATATCTACATGAATAACTGCAGCACAAGATCATAATAACTGCAGTACTAATCTCAACATGCAGCAAACATATCTACATGAATAACTGCAGCACAGATCATAATAACTGCAGTACTAATCTCAACATGCAGCACATTATATCTACATGAATAACTGCAGCACAGATCATAATAACTGCAGTACTAATCTCAACATGCAGCACATTATATCTACATGAATAACTGCAGCACATATCATAATAACTGCAGTACTAATCTCAACATGCAGCACATTATATCTACATGAATAACTGCAGCACAGATCATAATAACTGCAGTACTAATCTCAACATGCAGCACATTATATCTACATGAATAACTGCAGCACATATCATAATAACTGCAGTACTAATCTCAACACGCATCACATTATATCTACATGAATAACTGCAGCACATATCATAATAACTG
>NC_134890.1:26080469-26090469 GCF_041734735.1 Babylonia areolata | reverse complement strand
GTGTGGAGGGGGGGGGGGAGGGGAGGGGGTGCGTGCGTGCCTGGTGTCTGACGACAGAAATGCACCGTAAAGTTGGGAGGGTCATTTCGTGCTCACACACACCCACACACACACACACTCTCTCTCTCTCTCTCTCTCTCTCTCTCTCTCTCTCTCTCTCTCTCACTCACACACACACACACTCTCTCTCTCTCTCTCTCTCTCTCTCTCTCTCTCTCTCTCTCTCTCTCACACACACACACACACACACACACTCTCTCTCTCTCATCCTCTCTCTCTCTCTCTTTCTCTCTCTCTCTCTCTCAGAGACACACATTACACACACACACACACACATACAGACGCACACACAAACACACACGTACACAGACACAGACACACACACACACACACACACACACACACACACACACACACACACAATCAGACTGTGGTGGTGACAAGCGGGTATTCAGCGACACAAAGTTGTGTCAACATTGTTGGGTGAGGCGGCGCACTGTACCGACCAACATTGCACATTACACCATGCAGGGCAATAACACTAACCCTCCTGTCAACATCATACCATGCAGGGCAATAACACTAACCCTCCTTTCAACATTACACCATGCAGGGCAATAACACTAGACCCTCCTTTCAACATCATACCATGCAGGGCAATAACACTGACCCTCCTTTCAACATCAACACCATGCAGGGTAATAACACTAACCCTCCTTTCAACATCACACCATGCATGGCAATAACACTAAACCCTCCTTTCAACATCACACCATGCAGGGCAATAACACTAACCCTCCTTTCAACATCACACACCATGCAGGGTAATAACACTGACCCTTCTGTCAACATTACACCATGCAGGGCAATAACACTAAACCCTCCTTTCAACATTACACCATGCAGGGCAATAACACTAAACCCTCCTTTCAACATCACACCATGCAGGGCAATAACACTAAACCCTCCTTTCAACATCACACCATGCAGGGCAATAACACTAACCCTCCTGTCAACATTACACCATGCAGGGCAATAACACTAAACCCTCCTTTCAACATCACACCATGCAGGGCAATAACACTAACCCACCTGTCAACATTACACCATGCAGGGCAATAACACTAAACCCTCCTTTCAACATTACACCATGCAGGGCAATAACACTAAACCCACCTGTCAACATTACACCATGTAGGGCAATAACACTAACCCTCCTGTCAACATTACACCATGTAGGGCAATAACACTAAACCCTCCTTTCAACATCACACACCATGCAGGGTAATAACACTGACCCTTCTGTCAACATTACACCATGCAGGGCAATAACACCAACCCTCCTTTCAACATTACACCATGCAGGGCAATAACACCAACCCTCCTTTCAACATCACACCATGCAGGGCAATAACACTGACCCTCCTGTCAACATTACACCATGCAGGGCAATAACACCAACCCTCCTGTCAACATTACACCATGCATGGCAATAACACTGACCCTCCTTTCAACATTACACCATGCAGGGCAATAACACTGACCCTCCTTTCAACATTACACCATGCAGGGCAATAACACTGACCCTCATGTCAACATCATACCATGCAGGGCAATAACACTAACCCTCCTTTCAACATTACACCATGCAGGGCAATAACACTGACCCTCCTTTCAACATTACACCATGCAGGGCAATAACACTGACCCTCCTTTCAACATTACACCATACAGGGCAATAACACTAACCCTCCTGTCAACATTACACCATGCATGGCAATAACACTGACCCTCCTTGCAACATTACACCATGCATGGCAATAACACTGACCCTCCTTGCAACATTACACCATGCAGGGCAATAACACTAACCCTCCTTTCAACATTACACCATGCAGGGCAATAACACTAAACCCTCCTTTCAACATCACACCATGCAGGGCAATAACACTAACCCTCCTGTCAACATTACACCATGCAGGGCAATAACACTAAACCCTCCTTTCAACATCACACCATGCAGGGCAATAACACTAACCCACCTGTCAACATTACACCATGCAGGGCAATAACACTAAACCCTCCTTTCAACATTACACCATGCAGGGCAATAACACTAAACCCACCTGTCAACATTACACCATGTAGGGCAATAACACTAAACCCTCCTGTCAACATCACACCATGCAGGGCAATAACACTAACCCTCCTTTCAACATCACACACCATGCAGGGTAATAACACTGACCCTTCTGTCAACATTACACCATGCAGGGCAATAACACCAACCCTCCTTTCAACATTACACCATGCAGGGCAATAACACTGACCCTCCTTTCAACATCACGCCATGCAGGGCAATAACACTAACCCTCCTTTCAACATCACATCATGCAGGGCAATAACACTGACCCTCCTTTCAACATTACACCATGCAGGGCAATAACACTGACCCTCCTTGCAACATTACACCATGCAGGGCAATAACACTGACCCTCCTTTCAACATCACACCATGCAGGGTAATAACACTAACCCTCCTGTCAACATTACACCATGCAGGGCAATAACACTAACCCTCCTGTCAACATTACACCATGCAGGGCAATAACACTAAACCCTCCTTTCAACATCACACCATGCAGGGCAATAACACTAACCCACCTGTCAACATTACACCATGCAGGGCAATAACACTAAACCCTCCTTTCAACATTACACCATGCAGGGCAATAACACTAAACCCACCTGTCAACATTACACCATGCAGGGCAATAACACTAAACCCTCCTTTCAACATCACACCATGCAGGGCAATAACACTAACCCACCTGTCAACATCACACACCATGCAGGGTAATAACACTGACCCTTCTGTCAACATTACACCATGCAGGGCAATAACACCAACCCTCCTTTCAACATTACACCATGCAGGGCAATAACACTAAACCCACCTGTCAACATCACACACCATGCAGGGTAATAACACTGACCCTTCTGTCAACATTACACCATGCAGGGCAATAACACCAACCCTCCTTTCAACATTACACCATGCAGGGCAATAACACCAACCCTCCTTTCAACATTACACCATGCAGGGCAATAACACTGACCCTCCTTTCAACATTACACCATGCAGGGCAATAACACTGACCCTCCTTTCAACATTACACCATGCAGGGTAATAATACTGACCCTCCTTTCAACATTACACCATGCAGGGCAATAACACTGACCCTCATGTCAACATTACACCATGCAGGGCAATAACACTGACCCTCATGTCAACATCACACTATGCAGGGCAATAACACTGACCCTCATGTCAACATTACACCATGCAGGGCAATAACACCAACCCTCATGTCAACATTACACCATGCAGGGCAATAACACTAAACCCTCCTTTCAAGATTACACCATGCAGGGCAATAACACTGACCCTCCTTGCAACATTACACCATGCAGGGCAATAACACTGACCCTCCTTTCAACATCAACACCATGCAGGGCAATAACACTAAACCCTCCTGTCAATTCCCGGACGGGACGGGCGGCCAGTGCTCCAAAGGACATGAGGACCCTAGCACCCCAGGAACCTCCTCAAGGAAAAACACATAGCCAGCAGAACAGCTTGTGAATGAATGCCCTGCTATTATGTTCACAGCACGCAGCTGCTGGGTCCAATATGACGGCTAAATAAACCACACATAATATTACGGGAACAGAAGAAGAAAAGCAACATTCTCATAACACACAGCAGGCGGCAGTGTTAGTAGTAATGTGTTCCCACTATGAACTAGTGTGTCCTACAAGTTCGATTCCAATAAACGGACCTGAATTTTTACCCACCCACCTTACCTCCCCTCCTCTTCCGCCGGTAGACAATCAGCAGTGGTCTGGATGCTAGCTTTTCGTGTGCACTTTGCCCCACGCAAAAGAAACCACGGCAACAAAAGAGCTGTTCCTGGTTAAATTCTGTGTGAAAAATCCAATTTGTTGTTTGAAACAAAATTCTTGCCTGGGCGTCTTTTCACTGCGTTGCCCGCGAAATCTGGCCAAACAGCAGACAGGCAGGCTTAGTCTGCATCAATTTTGACAAGGTGCTGTATGCGACACCAATCTGATATCTGACCAAGTACACTGGTGAATAAAAACACTAAGGGTGGCACTGTACTGTGGCGACGCGCTGTGCACGGGGTGAAAGCTTCACATCGCAGAAGCGTGTGCTCGCATGTCATTCACAAGGTGCGTGGACAGAAAGACAGACACAGATATTCAACACAGCACTGGGCTGTGGTTCATGGAGGACATACCCCGGGTAGACAGCTAGCAGTTCACGTAATTCTCTTCTCTGTCTGTGTGTGTGTGTGTGTGTGTGTGTGTGTGTGTGTGTGTGTGTGTGTGTGTGTGTGTGTGTGCCTGGTCAGCCCCACCATCACACCCACCTCCCCACCTCCTGTCCAGGACTTTGCTTCTTCCTCCTCCCTAAAAACACGACAGGGGACACACACACACACACACACACACACACACACACACACACAGAGAGAGAGAGAGAGAGAGAGAGAGAGAGAGAGAGGCAGACGGATAGAGGCAGACAAACAGACATACAGTAAAATTGATTAAAAAAAAAAAAAAAATAAAATTAAAGGAAGAGAGAAACAGACAGAAAGACAGACAGAGAGGAGGGTTCTATGTTGTAATTGCAATCAGCTCCGCCCTCACCCCCACCCCCACCCCCCCCCCCCCCCCCCCCCCCCCAACCCCAAAACCCACCAACACCAACACCAACCCCTCCCCACCTCCACCTCCCATCCATCCACCCACCCGTGACGGTCACAGTACTGGTCAGACTGGGTAGAAAGAAAGCCCAAAGGTACAGCAGTACCCCGCCCCCTGCACCCTCTCCTCCACCCGCCCCCCCCCCCCAACCCGCACTCTCCCCTCCCCCCCCCCACGCCCACTTATAGTCTCCAACACAGCCGACAAAAACAGAAACTTAGTTGCCTGTCCCACTACTGTCCCCACCACTCACTGCCCCCCCCTCTCCCCCCCCCAACGCCCACTTATAGTCTCCAACACAGCCGACAAAAACAGAAACTTAGTTGCCTGTCCCACTACCCCACCCCCCCCTCTCCCCTCCCCCCTCCCCCCGCCCCCCCAATCCCCCCTTATAGTCTGCAACACAGCCGACAAAAACAGAAACTTAGTTGCCTGTCCCACTGTTCACTCCTGTCCCCACCACTCAGCCCCCCCCCCCTCTCCCCCCCCCCCCAATCCCCCCTTATAGTCTGCAACACAGCCGACAAAAACAGCACTTAGTTGCCTGTCCCACTGTTCACTCCTGTCCCCACCACTCACCCCCCCCCCCTCTCCCACCCCCGCCCCCCACGCCCCCTTATAGTCTCCAACACAGCCGACAAAAACAGCACTTAGTTGCCTGTCCCACTACCCACCCCCCCTCTCCCCTCCCCCCACCCCCAATCCCCCCTTATAGTCTCCAACACAGCCGACAAAAACAGCACTTAGTTGCCTGTCCCACTACCCACCCCCCCTCTCCCCTCCCCCCACCCCCAATCCCCCCTTATAGTCTCCAACACTGCCGACAAAAACAGCACTTAGTTGCCTGTCCCACTACCCACCCCCCCTCTCCCCTCCCCCCACCCCCAATCCCCCCTTATAGTCTCCAACACTGCCGACAAAAACAGCACTTAGTTGCCTGTCCCACTACCCACCCCCCCTCTCCCCTCCCCCCGCCCCCCCCAATCCCCCCTTATAGTCTGCAACACAGCCGACAAAAACAGAAACTTAGTTGCCTGTCCCACTGCCCACTCCTGTCCCCACCACTCACCCCCCCTCCCCCATCCCCCCCCCCTATCCCCCCCCCCCCCCCCGCCCCCCACCCCCCCTTATAGTCTCCAACACTGCCGACAAAAACAGCACTTGGTTGCCTGTCCCACTGCCCACTCCTGTCCCCACCACTCACCCCCCCCTCTCCGCCGCCCCCCCTCCCCCCACCCCCCCTTATAGTCTCCAGCACTTAGTTGCCTGTCCCCTTGCCCACTCCTGTCCACGACTCACCCCTACCCACCTCACCCACCCCGAACACACGCACACAGTGGTTCGCGAACCAGTCACTCCGTTTGCAACAACAATACCTGTATAGTGGTATACATATATACACACTTCACAAACAGTTAAGGATCACTTCACAAAACCAGCTATGGTTTCCTCAAATGGTCTGGGGTTTTTTGTTGTTTTGTTTTGTTTTGTTGGATTCCTAAAATGATTTGTTTTTGTTTTGTTGGTTTCCTAAAAATGGTTTGTTTTTGTTTTGTTGGTTTCTTATAAATGGTTTGCTTTTGTTTTGTTGGTTTTCTCTAAATGGTTTGTTTTCGTTCGTGCTGGTTTCCTAAAAATAGTTTGTTCTTGTTTTGGTAGTTCCCTATAAACGGTTTGTTTTTGTTTTGTTGGTTTCCTAAAAATGGTTTGTTTTTGTTTTGTTGGTTTCCTAAAATGTATTGTTTTGTTTTTGTTGGTTTCTAAAAATGGTTTGTTTTTGTTTTGTTTCGTTTCACTTTTTCTCTGTAAGTCGTAACATTACTTACGTTATACCTTTTTTCTATGCATGGAAAGATTGTCTTAATTATGCAGTCTACATGTCAATTGTCACTGGCATATCACTAAATATCAGTACACGGCTGTTAGTTATACCTTTTTTTCCTATAAATGGAAAGTTTGTCTTAATTATGCAGTCTACATAAATTAATCAGTTCACAGCTGTTTCGGGCACACATGCACCATTATCAGCCTCCAAAATGCGGTTGAAAAATCGAATGTTTCAGCTATTAAAAAAACAAATAAACTGTTATTCAGTGTTTTATAAACGTGTGTGTCTGTGTGAGTGTGTGCGTGCGTGCGTGCGTGTGGAGAGAGAGAGAGAGAGAGAGAGAGAGAGAGAGAGAGAGAGAGAGAGAGAAAGAGAGAGAGAGAGAAAGTTGGAGGACGATAAAAAAAACCCAACAACAACAACAAAAGAAAAAAAACAACTTCAAAGACAGGTATTAGTGGCCATTTGATTTCTCTCTGTGGGAGACAGTTAACTGTGTGCTTGGTACGACAGCACTGTTGAATGGCGTTCACGACGGAATGTTTAAGACGGAAAAGAAAGAAAGAAAGAGAGAAAAAGCCTGCACGATAAGCAATGACCCAAGACGGCGCTCTCTTTTACCTCGGGGTACATTCAGGGAAGGAGTGCATAGGACTCAGTTAACAGTATGCCATTATTACCACACACCGACATTTCCAAAGTTTGTCAACCAACTGCTTTCAGCTCTCCATGCAGGAAGAACCTTCCTCACCCTATGCGTGTCAACTGTTTTCAGATCACCATACAGACAGAACCTTCCTCACCCAATGCCTGTCAACTGTTTTCAGTTCACCATGCAGACAGAACCTTCCTCACCCAATGCCTGTCAACTGTTTTCAGTTCACCATACAGACAGAACCTTCCTCACCCAATGCCTGTCAACCAACTGCTTTCAGTTCACCATGCAGACAGAACTTTCCTCGCCCAATGCCTGTCAGCCAACTGCTTTCAGCTATCCATGTAGGCAGAACCTTCCTCACCCAATGCCTGTCAGCCAACTGCTTTCAGCTATCCATGTAGGCAGAACCTTCCTCACCCAATGCCTGTCAACCAACTGCTTTCAGCTCGCCATACAGACAGAACCTTCCTCACCCAATGCCTGTCAACCAACTGCTTTCAGCTATCCATGTAGGCAGAACCTTCCTCACTCAATGCCTGTCAACCAACTACTTTCAGCTCTCCATGCAGGAAGAACCTTCCTCACCAAATGCCTGTCAACTGTTTTCAGTTCACCATACAGACAGAACCTTCCTCACCCAATGCCTGTCAACCAACTGCTTTCAGCTCGCCATACAGACAGAACCTTCCTCACTCAATGCCTGTCAACCAACTGCTTTCAGCTCGCCATGCAGACAGAACCTTCCTCACCCAATGCCTGTCAACCAACTGCTTTCAGCTCGCCATACAGACAGAACCTTCCTCACCCAATGCCTGTCAACTGCTTTCAGCTCACCATGCACACAGAACATTCCTCACCCAATGCCTGTCAACCACCTGCTTTCAGTTCACCATGCACACAGAACATTCCTCACTCAATGCCTGTCAACCAACTGCTTTCAGCTCGCCATACAGACAGAACTTTCCTCACCCAATGCCTGTCAACCAACTGCTTTCAGCTCACCATGCACACAGAACCTTCCTCACCCAATGCCTGTCAACCAACTGCTTTCAGCTCGCCATGCAGACAGAACCTTCCTCACCCTATGCCTGTCAACCAACTGCTTTCAGCTCGCCATACAGACAGAACCTTCCTCACCCAATGCCTGTCAACCACCTGCTTTCAGTTCACCATGCAGACAGAACCTTCCTCACCCAATGCCTGTCAACCAACTGCTTTCAGCTCGCCATACAGACAGAACCTTCCTCACCCAATGCCTGTCAACCAACTGCTTTCAGTTCACCATGCAGACAGAACCTTCCTCACCCTATGCCTGTCAACTGCTTTCAGCTCGCCATACAGACAGAACCTTCCTCACCCAATGCCTGTCAACCAACTGCTTTCAGTTCACCATGCAGACAGAACTTTCCTCGCCCAATGCCTGTCAGCCAACTGCTTTCAGCTATCCATGTAGGCAGAACCTTCCTCACCCAATGCCTGTCAACCAACTGCTTTCAGCTCAACATGCAGGCAGAACCTTCCTCACTCAATGCCTGTCAACCAACTGCTTTCAGCTCGCCATACAGACAGAACCTTCCTCACCCAATGCCTGTCAACCAACTGCTTTCAGCTCAACATGCAGGCAGAACTTTCCTCACTCAATGCCTGTCAACCAACTGCTTTCAGCTCGCCATACAGACAGAACCTTCCTCAACCTATGCCTGTCAACCAACTGCTTTCAGTTCACCATACAGACAGAACTTTCCTCACCCAATGCCTGTCAACCAACTGCTTTCAGCTCGCCATACAGACAGAACCTTCCTCACCCAATGCCTGTCAACTGCTGTTTAGTCAGTGCCTGGCTCTCTTAGCGCAGGTAGAGAAGTTGGCTGTAGGTGGTGGTGGTGAATGCGTATATATATATATATATGTGTGTGTGTGTGTGTGTGTGTGTGTGTGTGTGTGTGTGTGTGTGCTTGACATACAATTTTGCACAGTGTTTTTTCCAATCATCATAAGGCCTTTTTTTCACGCACACACACACACATAACGTGCACACACACACACACACACACACACACACACACACACACACACACACACACCACACGTGCACACACACACACACACACACACACACACACAACGTGCACACACACACACACACACACACACACACACACACACACACACACACCACACACCACACACACACACACACACACACACATAACGTGCACACACACACACACACACACACACACACACACACACACACACACACACACACCATCTCACGCTGACTAGACATGTCAACGGAAGCAGAGAGTTGGTACATCAGCCAGCACGGGCGTGACAGCAGTCTGCCAAAGCTGTCATGAATGTCTGAATGCTTCCCCTCCTCCTCATCACCCTCATCTTTACACACCTCATCACGCCCCTCATCTTTACGCACCTCATGAGGGTTTACACACCTCATCACCACCCTCATCTTCACACATCTCATCATCACCCTCATCCTCACACATCTCATCATCACCCTCATCTTTACACACCTCATCACGCCCCTCATCTTTACGCACCTTATGAGGGTTTACACACCTCATCACCACCCTCATCTTCACACATCTCATCATCACCCTCATCTTTCCACACCTCATGAGGGTTTACACACCTCATCACCACCCTCATCTTTACAATCTCATTATCACCCTCATCTTTACACACCTCATCATCACCCTCATC
>NC_134890.1:26052969-26065469 GCF_041734735.1 Babylonia areolata | reverse complement strand
CCCTCCCCCACCCCCACCCCTCTCCCCGACCTCATCACCCCATGAGCTGTGAGCCAGCGCGGATCGGAGAGTGTGAGGAGAATTAATTAATCGATGCTTTGGAACCAACCCAGCCTGTTCTGTCAATCCCTGCGTGTGGCAACGGATCGGCTCTGGAGTGCTCTGGTGTCACATGGATCTGATCACTGACGATGAAATCATGTCCTGGGCAACCCATCTCTGTCTGTCTGTCTGTCTGTCTCTCTCTCTCTCCTTCTCCCCCCCTCTCTCTCTCTCTCTCTCTCTCTCTCTCTCTCTCTCTCTCTCATATCTTTACATCTCTGTCTGTCTGTCTGTCTGTGTCTCTCTCTCCCCTCTGTCTCTCCCTCTCTCTGTCTTTCACATAATGTGTCTATCTGTCCATATCCCTATTACCTGTCGCCTTATTTGCTGCCTTTTATGTCTCTTACATCTGTGTTTAAAATTTTATCGTTACTTTTCTGTGTTAATTTCACTTGAATCATTCATGTGTAGCATTCATGCTAGGGTTTTGTTGTTGTTTTTCCCTTGGTGTGTGTGTGTGTGTGTGTGTGTGTGTGTGTGTGTGTGTGTGTGTGTGTGTGTGTGTGTGTGTGTGTGTGTGTGTGTGTGTGTGTGTGTGTGCGTGTGTGTGTTACTCGCTTCCGTTCCGTACAGATGTGAGTGATGTTGTGTCTCTCAGTTTGACGCTGTGTTATACTAGTACATTATACATGTATTAAGTATTCAGTATAACTACATTTATATGCGTACATGTTTGTGTGTCTCTTAGAACAACGGCAGATGTGTAAGTCGGCCAAAGTGCTAATATCTTCACCGTTGGAAAATAAAGATTCATTCATTCATTCATTCAAGATTCATTCATTCATTCATTCATTCATTCATTCATTCATTCTCTCTCTCTCAAGCGCTCTCTCAAGCGCGGTTGGGTTACGCTGCTGGTCAGGCATCTGCTTGGCAGATGTGGTGTAGCGTATATGGATTTGTCCGAAAGCAGTGACGCCTCCTTGAGCTACTGAAACTGAAACTGAATCTCTCTCTCTCTCTCTCTCTCTCTCTCTCTCTCTCTCTCTCTCTCTCTCTCTCTCTCTCCCTCTCTCTCTCTCTCTCCTTCTCCCCCCCCCTCTCTCTCTGTCTCTGTCACAGACTGGAAGAATAAGTCAAGCCTAAAATATCAAATTATCAAAATTGATAAAATATCAATGCTTGAACTGAAACCAAAAAATCTTGAACTGAAAAAAAAAGCAAACTCATTCATGACTTCTGAGTTCTCTCTAATTAAGACGATCCAAAGTTATTAATTCATTGCGGGTCAGAACGTGTGTGTGTGTGTGTGTGTGTGTGTGTGTGTGTGTGTGTGTGTGTGTGTGTGTGTGTGTGTGTGTGTGTGTGTGTGTGCATTTTTAACGATCATATTTTCTCCCGTTGTGTAGAGTGTAACGACCTATTGCCTTTGCCACGTCCTACAGGTCAAGTTGTTTTCAGGGCTAACTTTATCTACTCCTTAAGATTCACCGGTTTGTATCCCTCCCCCCCCCCCCCCCCCCCCATCCCTTCCCACTGTCCCTCCTTCACACACACACACACACACACACACACACACACACAAAGAACACAAACACGCACAGACACATGCACTTGGTGCTGGAGCTCCGCGTGGATGTTTATTTCATATGAATGCAAATGTCACTGTACGACATATATGTGACAAAAGAACGCCCATTTAGAAGAAAAAAAAGGAAATGTAGCCATCACTAGTGAATAGTCTTCGTTCAGTAAGAGAGATATCTCGCATGCCAGTTGATATGATAGAGAGACAGAGACAGACAGACAGACAGACAGACAGAAACAGACCAAGTGAGAGAGAGAAAGACAGACACACCCACCTCAACCATCCCCACCCAGTACCTCTAATCCCCCCCTCCCTCCCCGCACCCCCACACCCCCACCACCCCCAACCTCCACCCCACACACTTTCCAACTCCAATGCTAACCTTCCACCACCACTCCCATACCCCCCCACCCCCCCTTGTCCCTCCTCACCCCACCCCCCATCACACCAAACACGAACTCGCCTCCTTCCGAAGACTGGCTGACAGTGACAATGTGACACGAATGTCACGTGCACACACAACACAGCGCCACGCACATGGCTGTCAAGTCAAACCTCACGCATTGTCTGCGAAACCTTCACCCTCCAAGACATTTTGCAGTTAACTCCCTTTTGATCTGTCACGTCCTCTACATTTCCATCCACCTGAATATGGGTTTGGTTTTTTGTTCTCACGACTTTTTTTTTTTTTTTTTTTTTTTTTTTTTTTTGGTAGGGTGGGGAGGCAGGGTGGGCAGGGTGGGTGGGGAGGGGGGGGTACAGGGATCATGGTGATTCTCGTTCACCTCCCCCTCCATCTCCCCTCCATACCTATAGCTAATTGCTCACCCTCTCACTCCTCCTTCCACACAAGCTGAAAGCTGTTCTGACTGCACTGTTGGCATTGAGCGCAGGTTGTGAACACTGGAACAACGCGAACAATTAACCCCTGCCTCTCCCCCCCCCTCCCCGGTCTCTCTCCCCCTCTCGCAAGAGAGACAGCGAGAGAGAATTTTTCCTATTCAGTTCATTTTAACTGATGTTGGTTTTTTTTTCATTTTGTTGTTATTGTTGTCTTTGTTGTTGTTGTTGTTGTTTTTGTTGTCTTTGTTGTTGTTTTCTGAGACTGCACTTGAATGATGCACAGGTTTTGGCTTTGTTGTTTATTGACCAGAGCATTCATTCAAAAACTCTATAAAAAAAAAATTGCAGTCATTTATTTTAGTTAAAGTGTGTGTGTGTGTGTGTGTGTGTGTGTGTGTGTGTGTGTGTGTGTGTGTGTGTGTGTGTGTGTGTGTGTGTGTGTGTGTGTGTGTGTGTGTGTGTGTGTGTGTGTGTGTGCCCGTGTGAGAGAATGTGTGTCTTGTGTCGTCTTGTGCGTGTCTTCACCATCAATAATCTGTGCGCATGGCCTCGTGCATCAAACGCTGTGCGTCCATGAGATGCTTGTTGAGGTTGTGGGCGTTGGCTTTCAGCAGGTGCCTCTTTATCAGACCCATCATGGAGCCTGTAGGATTCTTCATCCTGCCTGTGGTGATGCTGCTTTTGCTGCTGCTGCTGCTACTGCTGATGTTGCTGCTGCTGCTGCTGTTGCTGCTGATGTTGCTGTTGCTGCTTCTGGCTCCCTGCTGCAGCAGTAGCTGTTTGTTCAGACAGGTGTTCAGCGTGCAGGAGCCGTGAAGGAGGCGGGTGTGGAGGTAGTCGCCCAGTTTATCCTGACCGGCACTGGTCAGTCTGGAGGTCAGGCCGCTCCCCCACATCGCCTGCATCAGGTCCTCGGCCATGGTCACCTCACCTGGCCACCTCACCTGGTCACCTCACAAGGTCACCTCACCTGGCCACCTCACGAGGTCACCTCACAAGGTCACCTCACCTGGTCACCTCACAAGGTCACCTCACCTGGCCACCTCACGAGGTCACCTCACAAGGTCACCTCACCTGGTCACCTCACAAGGTCACCTCACAAGGTCGCCTCACAAGGTCACCTCACCTGGTCACCTCACCTGGTCACCTCACAAGGTCACCTCACCTGGTCACCTCACCTGGTCACCTCACAAGGTCACCTCACAAGGTCACCTCACCTGGCCACCTCACCTGGTCACCTCACAAGGTCGCCTCACAAGGTCACCTCACAAGGTCACCTCACCTGGTCACCTCACCTGGTCACCTCACAAGGCCACCTCACAAAGTCCCCTCACCTGGCCACCTCCCAAGGTCACCTCACAAGGTCGCCTCACAATGTCACCTCACAAGGTAACCTCACAAGGTCACCTCACCTGGTCACCTCACAAGGTCACCTCACCTGGTCACCTCACCTGGCCACCTCAACACGGGCCGGGCAAAAAAACAACAACAAACAAAAAAAAAAACAAAAAAACACGCGAGCCCAAAACTAGTTTTCAGAGGCGGGTCTGAGATGCATGCCCTGTCCAGCAGACGTGGAATCTCTTGACAAAGCCGGGCAGAAACCAACCTAACTCAGTGACAGTTCTTCACCACCGTCTGAAACCAGTAACAAAACATGAAGCTCTGCCTTCTGTTTCTTGTTTCTCTGAAGGAGAATTGCAGTTAATGCTGTGAGTATGTGTGTATGCACAGCACTTTCAAAATTAGAATGACGGACAGAAGATGCTGCACAAAAGAATGACACAACCTTCACCATGTGGTCTTCCGCCAACTTCATAGACCAGATCTTTGGCTGAACTGCGCTGTTTTCTTCTTCTTCGTGTTGGACAAAAAACGTCCCTGGTGTTATTTTCAACTCTATGACAGGGCGCCGCCTCAAAACAACGGTTTCGGGGTGCGAGTCAGCTGTGTGGCGGTTTGCGTGTTTCTTGCCGTTTTGTCTTCTTCCCCAAAAAACATCAGCAAAAAACAACAACAAAAACCGCAAACACACACATTAATTTTCGTGTAATTTTATGCTCTCTCTCTCTCTCTCTCTCTCTCTCTCTCTCTCTCTCTCTCTCTCTCTCTTACAAACATTTGCAGGCAGGCACTACAACACAAATGTATGACTGAATACTGAGAAATTATGCAAAAGGCATGTACTACACACACACACACACACACACACACACACACACACACACACACACACACACACATATATATATATATATATATATATATATATATATATATATATATATCCTTGCAAGCTCTGATTTAAAGAAGTGAATATTTTGAAACTTTTTTTTTTCAAAGTTCAATCGGATTTTCCTTCAATGTCACACAATTCGCAACTCCACCTTTGTCCAACGCCCTTGCTACCTCCACCCCCTACCCCAAGACCCCACTCCCCCTCCACCCCCACCCCCACCGCCATATATATATATATATCCTTGCAAGCTCTGATTTAAAGAAGTGAATATTTTGAAACTTTTTTTTTTTTTCAAAGTTCAATCGGATTTCCCTTCAATGTCACACAATTCGCAACTCCACCTTTGTCCAACGCCCTTGCCACCTCCACCCCCTACTCCAAGACACCACTCCCCCTCCACCCCCCCCCCCCCCCCCCCCCCCCCACCCCCGCATTCCCTGTTACTTGCCCTTCCCTGGGCAAGGTCAGCTTTGTTCCAACGCCTCTCCTGTCACACTGCTCTCCCTCCTCAAACCTCTCCCCCCCCCCTCCTCCACTCCCCCCCCCCCCCCCCCCCCCCACCCCTAGCCCCCCTTCCTACCTCACTGTCTCTATTCTGAACGCTGGTTCGCGTGCCTGTGGCACTGGCTGGTTGGTGAGACAAGAGTAGCCTCTCCCTGACTGACTGACTCACCTGGGCCGATCGATCTGATGAACACTTTGATCGGCTTTAACGGCCCCCGAGCGGGCGCCACAGTCGGCACTACGTGACTTTACTCCTGCTCTTCCTTTTGCCTGACTTCGTCTCACGCGCCGGAACTCTCCTCTGTCCACCACGTGACCAACTGTGCACGTGGCGCGTGAGACTTTGGGGGGGGTGTCCTCCAAATGCGATCACTGACTGGCCTTGGGGGCTGGGCTGCATGGGTGAGCTTCAGTTTCAGTTTCAGATTCTTCCCAAAAAGAGGCATCACTGCGTTCGGACAAATCCATATGCACTAAATCCCACCAGCATACAGAGATCGTGATGACATGGTACCTTGACGACGTTCACAGAGATGGGGGGGGGGGGGGATAAAGAGATTGTGATGACATGGTACCATGACGACGTTCACAGAGATGGGGGCGAGGGGGGGGGGATAAAGAGATTGTGATGACATGTTACCTTGACGACGTTCACAGAGATGGGGGGGAGGGGGGAGATACAGAGATTGTGATGACATGGCACCATGACGACGTTCACAGAGATGGGGGGGGGGGATACAGAGATTGTGATGGCATGGCACCATGACGACGTTCACAGAGATGGGGGGGGGGGGGGGGGGATACAGAGATTGTGATGGCATGGCACCATGACGACGTTCACAGAGAGATTGGGGAGGGGGGGGGGGCGGTTTAGAGAGACAGATAGGGAAGGGCAAGACGACTTACTCTTAGTTTGTCAGAAACAAATGAATTAGGTTATCAGATGATGATTTAAAAAAAGAAAAAAAAAGAAAAATGATTATTAGGAAAATAATAATAGTGCACTCCCTTCGACTTGTCGAATCAAGAGCCCAGCCAACGGTGGTGGTCAAATGAAGGCTGTCAGCTTGCATATTGCATACATGTCAACGCATTGACAAACACTGACCTCTCTCTCTCTCTCTCTCTCTCTCTCTCTTGAATATCAGAAACAATGTTATCATCATACCACAGGGTATAATGATTTTTTTCACTCCACTGTAACTGTCGTTTGATGTTCCCTTGCTCTTGGTAAAAGACGTCGTATTATGATGAGATTATCTTTAGTGTTACCTGCCATTTGGCAGCTTTAGTTCATCTCACTGCTTCACGTATTGTCCACTGTGTAAGCATGTATGTCAACGTCCCTGCATGCAGGGAGGGCGTGATGAACTTTCGTCTTGACCTCTTACCGACCCCAGTCCTTTTGTATTGTGGTTCAAGGTCGGCGTACATAAAAACATTCCTGAGATCTGACTCTCTCACACACACACACACACACACACACACACTGGAGAGAGAGAGAGAGAGAGAGAGAGAGAGAGAGAGAGATAAAGTGGGTTTGTTAGCAACGTAAACCTGTTATACTAAATCATGTCACGGTGCATCATCACTTTATCCAGAAAAGCCAGCTGACTTCTAAAGCTTTCCATCACCAGCAGTCAGAGAGCGGCGATGTGAAGGATTCCACAGTGTCAGCTGTGACAGATAGTAACTGAGAAACGAGGGCTCATTAGGCAGTACACCAATAATCAATAGACGCTGGAACTGCGACGGACGAACCCGGGTGTGGCCGTGTATGGGGGGGAATCTAAATGAGCGGCGTGGGAGTAATGCCACTGAAATGGTGCAGATGATGGGGCAGCAAAAAAAAAAAAAAAAAAAAAAAAATCAATAGACAAACAAACAAAGAAACCAAATAAATAAATAAACATAACCAACAGATATGCAACACTCTGCATGTTCTTAAGTTTCAAGTGTCTGTTGTGGTATTGTTCACCATTCTTTCTTTTGTTGCGTAACTTCGTATGGTCATTATATCGTTCCGACGTTTCCGTCATATAATCCAGTGAGTCACGCAGATGATGTGCTCCGTCCTCTCGTACTATGTGAGAGGCATACGCCAACCCCGGAGAGAGATAATATATACAGATAATATTTATAAATACTGACAAGGGTTCCATAACGATGTCCAGGACAATGCGTATCATCGTGTTGTTGTTGTTGTTGTTGTTTTGGTGTGTGTGTGTGTGTGTGTGTGTGTGTGTAGCTGTAAGTAAGATGATTAGATTTGCAAATGTTGCCTAGTTATACTTTTGGAGTTAAAAGACATTTGTGTTTTCTCAACTTTTATGTGACATTGTTGTATATTTGGAAATGTTTGTTCTGGGCACGAAAAGATTATTTTGCAGTAATCCTCCATACTCCAATAGGAGTGAAAGGATAATTAAAACTTGAAACTTGAAACTTGTGTGTGCGTGTGTGTGTGTTTTGTTGTTGTTGTTGGTTTTTGAGGGGTTTTTTGTTGTTGTTTTTTTACTGCTTTCCTTGGGCTGCTTAACGTAGGCTGTGCTGCAAAAATAGCAAAATTGGTGAGGCGTTGGACTTCTGACCCACAGTTCACCAGAGTTCAGAGATCGAAGCCGCGTTTCGGCATGGAGTTGTGTCCCTGGGAAAGGCACTGTACTCCGATTTACCTCACCTCACTCCACCCAGGTGTGGATGGGTGCCTGACACAGGACGGTGAATGCTGAAGCGGTAGGAGAGACATCCAATCCTGTCATCATCCCTAGTCGCCATCAACACCCTCGTTCTCAGTGCAGGGTTGACTGAACAGCCGATGTGTGTTTGTGTTGGTTCTGTTCTTTTTTGACTCACGTGTGTAAACAGAAGGGAGTCTATGTTTTAACCCGGTGTTCGGTTGTGTGTGTGTGTGTGTGTGTGTGTCCGTGGTAAACTTTAACATTGACATTTTCTCTGCAAATACTTTGTCAGTTGACACCAAATTTGGCATAAAAATAGGAAAAATTCAGTTCTTTCCAGTCATCTTGTTTAAAACAATATTGCACCTCTGGGATGGGCACACAATTTTTTTTAAAAAAAGAAGCCTAATTATATGCAAACTGCATTTTCCGTTATATTTATATTTTTTTGTATTCTCTAAACTTGGCACTTTAATCTGATATTCTGACACAGCAACAAGAGGAGTCATTATTATCATTTTTTGTTCAAACAGGAACTTCTTTTGCTAAGCATGGAATTTTTATTTATTTTGCAAACGTTTTGGTGCAGATAGTAAAAAAGGGAAATTACTCTGTAATTAATGCTAGGGGACTTAATTTATCACAAGTGAGTCTTGAAGGCCTTGCCTCTCTTGTTTCTTTTTTTTTTCAGCTCCACTTCGAATTGTGCTCGAGCGTTGTGTGTTCTGACATCCAACAGTAGCGTGAGATGTTTGGCCTTGTGTCCAATGTCACCACTATAAATCATCTGGCGAGGGGGAGAGGATCTGTGGGAGCGAGCGGGACAGGAACCAGTGGCCAAGCAGATATTGCGGAGGAAGTGGGGCTGGATCGGACACACCCTCAGGAAGCCAGCGTCCAGCATCACACGCCAAGCCTTGACCTGGAACCCGCAGGGAAAGAGGAAGAGAGGCCGGCCTCGAAACAGCTGGAGGCGAGATACCGAGGCAGAGCTGAAGCAGCAAGGGACCAACTGGACTGGAATGGCCAGAACAGCCCAGAACAGAGTGCGATGGCGAGGGGTCGTCGATGGCCTATGCTCCACCAGGAGCGATGGGCAAAATGAATGATGAATGAATGAATGAGGGGGAGAGGGTGATCTGACTTCCCGCTTGACCTTCAGCTGTCTCTTCATTCCGTGTGTCCCCCTTCCACGTGGCCCTGTGTGTTGGGGAAAGGAAACACTGTTTTCTTGCTGGTTTTGTGTCTTGTCTTTCCCTGCATTTGAGGACTGTCAATGGAAAACGTGAAAACTTCCGGGTGAAGTATCTTCCTGTTCTTGCTGCCCCTTTCTACACCAGTTTCCAGCCCATCAGAGTGGATTTCTTCCACATGATTTTACCAGAGGAAAACACTGTTGTTTCCAACCCATCAGAGTGGATTTCTTCCACATGATTTTACCAGAGGAAAACACTATTGTTTCCAACCCATCAGAGTGGATTTCTTCCACATGATTTTACCAGAGGAAAACACTATTGTTTCCAACCCATCAGAGTGGATTTCTTCCACATGATTTTACCAGAGGAAAACACTATTGTCTCCAACCCATTAGAGTGGATTTCTTCCACATGATGTTACCAGAGGAAAACACTATTGTTTCCAACCTATCAGAGTGGAGTTCTTCCACATGATTTTACCAGAGGAAAACACTGTTGTTTCCAACTCATCAGAGTGGATTTCTTCCACATGATTTTACCAGAGGAAAACACTATTGTTTCCAACCCATTAGAGTGGATTTCTTCCACATGATTTTACCAGAGGAAAACACTATTGTTTCCAACCCATCAGAGTGGATTTCTTCCACATGATTTTACCAGAGGAAAACACTATTGTTTCCAACCCATCAGAGTGGATTTCTTCCACATGATTTTACCAGAGGAAAACACTATTGTTTCCAACCCATCAGAGTGGATTTCTTCCACATGATTTTACCAGAGGAAAACACTATTGTTTCCAACCCATCAGAGTGGATTTCTTCCGCATTATTTTACCAGAGGAAAACACTATTGTTTCCAACCCATCAGAGTGGAGTTCTTCCACATGATTTTACCAGAGGAAAACACTGTTGTTTCCAACCCATCAGAGTGGATTTCTTCCGCATTATTTTACCAGAGGAAAACACTATTGTTTCCAACCCATCAGAGTGGATTTCTTCCACATTATTTTACCAGAGGAAAACACTATTGTTTCCAACCCATTAGAGTGGAGTTCTTCCACATGATTTTACCAGAGGAAAACACTGTTGTTTCCAACCCATTAGAGTGGATTTCTTCCACATGATTTTACCAGAGGAAAACACTGTTGTTTCCAACCCATTAGAGTGGATTTCTTCCACATGATTTTACCAGAGGAAAACACTGTTGTTTCCAACCCATCAGAGTGGATTTCTTCCACATGATTTTACCAGAGGAAAACACTATTGTTTCCAACCCATCAGACTGGATTTCTTCCACATGATTTTACCAGAGGAAAACACTATTGTTTCCAACCCATCAGAGTGGATTTCTTCCACATGATTTTACCAGAGGAAAACACTATTGTTTCCAACCCATCAGACTGGATTTCTTCCACATGATTTTACCAGAGGAAAACACTATTGTTTCCAACCCATCAGAGTGGATTTCTTCCACATGATTTTACCAGAGGAAAACACTATTGTTTCCAACCCATTAGAGTGGATTTCTTCCACATGATTTTACCAGAGGAAAACACTATTGTTTCCAACCCATTAGAGTGGATTTCTTCCACATGATTTTACCAGAGGAAAACACTATTGTTTCCAACCCATCAGAGTGGATTTCTTCCACATGATTTTACCAGAGGAAAACACTATTGTTTCCAACCCATCAGAGTGGATTTCTTCCACATGATTTTACCAGAGGAAAACACTATTGTTTCCAACCCATCAGAGTGGATTTCTTCCACATGATTTTACCAGAGGAAAACACTATTGTTTCCAACCCATTAGAGTGGATTTCTTCCACATGATTTTACCAGAGGAAAACACTATTGTTTCCAACCCATCAGAGTGGATTTCTTCCACATGATTTTACCAGAGGAAAACACTATTGTTTCCAACCCATTAGAGTGGATTTCTTCCACATGATTTTACCAGAGGAAAACACTATTGTTTCCAACCCATCAGAGTGGATTTCTTCCACATGATTTTACCAGAGGAAAACACTATTGTTTCCAACCCATTAGAGTGGATTTCTTCCACATGATTTTACCAGAGGAAAACACTATTGTTTCCAACCCATTAGAGTGGATTTCTTCCACATGATTTTACCAGAGGAAAACACTATTGTTTCCAACCCATCAGAGTGGATTTCTTCCACATGATTTTACCAGAGGAAAACACTATTGTTTCCAACCCATTAGAGTGGATTTCTTCCACATGATTTTACCAGAGGAAAACACTATTGTTTCCAACCCATTAGAGTGGATTTCTTCCACATGATTTTACCAGAGGAAAACACTATTGTTTCCAACCCATTAGAGTGGATTTCTTCCACATGATTTTACCAGAGGAAAACACTATTGTTTCCAACCCATCAGAGTGGATTTCTTCCACATGATTTTACCAGAGGAAAACACTATTGTTTCCAACCCATCAGAGTGGATTTCTTCCACATGATTTTACCAGAGGAAAACACTATTGTTTCCAACCCATCAGAGTGGATTTCTTCCACATGATTTTACCAGAGGAAAACACTATTGTTTCCAACCCATCAGAGTGGATTTCTTCCACATGATTTTACCAGAGGAAAACACTATTGTTTCCAACCCATCAGAGTGGATTTCTTCCACATGATTTTACCAGAGGAAAACACTATTGTTTCCAACCCATCAGAGTGGATTTCTTCCACATGATTTTACCAGAGGAAAACACTATTGTTTCCAACCCATCAGAGTGGATTTCTTCCACATGATTTTACCAGAGGAAAACACTATTGTTTCCAACCCATTAGAGTGGATTTCTTCCACATGATTTTACCAGAGGAAAACACTATTGTTTCCAACCCATTAGAGTGGATTTCTTCCACATGATTTTACCAGAGGAAAACACTATTGTTTCCAACCCATTAGAGTGGATTTCTTCCACATGATTTTACCAGAGGAAAACACTATTGTTTCCAACCCATTAGAGTGGATTTCTTCCGCATGATTTTACCAGAGGAAAACACTGTTGTTTCCAACCCATCAGAGTGGATTTCTTCCACATACATTTACCAGAGGAAAACACTATTGTTTCCAACCCATCAGAGTGGATTTCTTCCACATACATTTACCAGAGGAAAACACTATTGTTTCCAACCCATCAGAGTGGATTTCTTCCACATACATTTACCAGAGGAAAACCTGGGAAACGATGTATTTTGTGGGTTTCGTTTTTGGCTCAGGTTTTGAGAGCTGTGTGTTTTGCATGTGATGTTCAGAATCAGAATCGACGTCAATTCCAGAGTCGTATTCGCTTTCAGTCGTTGCGGAATCAACTTCTTGGTCGTCTCTCACTCCCTTCCGCAGATGGGAGGGGCGGTGGTTTTTCGTGAGAAACGCTGAT
>NC_134890.1:26045469-26047969 GCF_041734735.1 Babylonia areolata | reverse complement strand
GCATGTGTGTGTGTTGGTGTGTGTACGTGTGCGTGTGCGTGCGTGTTTGTGTGTGTTAAAAGGTGTGTGTGCGTGTGTGTGTGTGTGTGTAAAAGATGTGTATGTGTGTGTGTGTGTGTGTTTGAGAGAGAGAGAGAGAGAGAGAGAGACAGACAGACAGGCAGACAAACACAGAGACAGACAGTCAGACAGACAGACAGAGACAGAAACAGAGAGAGAGAGGAGAGAGAAATGAAAGTGCACACAAACTTCAGCCAAAAGCCCCAGGCAGGTGGTGAGGTGGAGGAGAGGTAGCCAGCCATGCGTGTCTGAGATCAGTGGGAAGAGAGAGGGGGCTGGGGGGGAAAGGGGTGTGTGGGGGGGAGGCTTTGGTGACATTGCAGCAGCACGGTAAATTCACCTTCATACTTCTCTCGTCAGTGTGGGTGACGCAGTTCCTGTACTGACTGCATGTCCGGGTCAAGATTAGCTAGATTAAGAGTTCTGCACTGGAAAAGTTTACACAACATCTAACCTCACCAATATCCTTCTAAACAAAATGAAAGTAGCAGAAAACAATAAATGTCCCTATTGTAAAGATTTGGTAGATTACATTGAACACTTTTTTTTTTGTGATTGCCCAGTAACACACAACTTCTGGAAGTATATTGAACAAAAACTACTAACAGAAACAAGTGTCCACTTGAAACTGTCAGCATCAGATATCCTGTTTGGGATTGAAAATTCACCACATCTAAAAGGAAATTATGCGTATATCAATAATATAATATTAGTGGGTAAAATGTGTGTAAGTATCTATAAAAAGACCAAATCAGTCTTTCCCTTACAGGTTATTTTTTAAAAAGAATTTGAAACAAGACGAATTCACGTGGAAAAAAAAGCAACCTCCATCTACAAATAACGTCAAATGATTGAATGAGAAGTGAGAAAGAGACAAATATGCACACAGAAAGCACACCAGAGCATGAACCCCCCCACCCCCCACCCCCCACCCCGCCCACCTCAACCCCTCTCCACCCCCCAGACAAACCAAACAATCTTCCAACACTAAAGTTTTGCAACGTGATTGTCCATATATGAAGAAACAGGCAGACAGAATTGTGTATGAATGAAGGTGAAAAAAAAACACAAAAAAAAACCCACACAGATTCCAAGTTTTGTACACTTAATTGTATGACTTGTACATTTTCCTTCCATATTATTGTAACAAGCCCAAAATCAGTGAATGAAAAGTCGTATTTATTCCATAAACGCTATTGATTACTTTGGCATTGTGTGATTTATATACAAAATAAAACGGTAGTCAACCCAAGAAAGTCCGGGTACAAAAAGAAAAAAAAAAAAAAAGACTGCATGTCCGGGTCAGTCCGGCTTTATTGGTGCTTGTTCGTGTGTGTGTGTGTGTGTGTGTGTGTGTGTGGGTGTCTGTGTGTGTGTGTGTGTGTGTGTGTGTGTGGGTGCGTGGGTGCGTATGAGTGTGAGTTTGCGTGCGTGTGTGTGTGTGTGTGTGTGTGTGTGTGTGTGCGTGTGTGTATGTTTGTGTGTCGGTGTGTGCGTATGTTTGTGTGTCGGTGTGAGTGTATATTTGTGTGTCGGCGGTGTGTGTGTGAGAGCGCGCGCGCGTGTATGTGCGTGTGTATGTATGTATGCGTGTTTGTGTACGTGTCTGAGAAAAGGGGGAGTGAGAGAGACAAAGAGAGGGGGAGATAGAGGGGGAGAGAGACGGAGAGAGAGACAGAGAGAGAGGGGGGGAGAGAGAGGGAGAGAGAGGGGGAGAGAGAGGGGGAGAGAGACGAAGAGAGAGACAGAGAGAGAGGGGGGAGAGGGAGGGGGAGAGAGAGAGAGGGGGAGAGAGAGAGAGGGCGCGCGCGCACAGCTATACACACGGACACGCGCGTTTGTGCGAGAAAGAAAGCCAGACAGGTAGTGGCTTGACACACAGAGCTAGAGATCAACCGACAGACAGACAAATAGAAAGAGAGAGAGGGACAGAGACAGAGACAGAGAGAGACACAGGGAAATGAAACGAAACGAATTTTAATTTTTTTTTTTTTTTTTTTCAAGTTTCAAGTTTTAATTTTCTTTTCACTCCTATTGGAGTATGGAGGATTACTGCAAAATAATCTTTTCGTGCCCAGAACAAAATATTTCCAAATACACAACAATGTCACATTAAAGTTGAGAAAACACGAAACGAATTTTGCTTTCATTTCACCAAGGTAGTGAAGTAAGCATAGCTGCTTTTTTTTTCGTTCTTTTTTTTTTTTTTTTTTTTAAACACATCCGGTCTCTGAGGGAGACCGAGAGTTCTGCTAGACACAGAGAGAGAATGCACGCACGCTTCAAGCACTGCTCTCTGTCACTGGCGTCGCATGTCGCTAACAAAATTAAATCCAATTTTTGCTGAAGTAGGCACACTGGAGAAATTGCTGGAGTCCTTGTGTGTGTGTGTGTGTGTGTGTGTGTGTGAACAGGATATGCAAGAGAGAGAAAAATGAAG
>NC_134890.1:26030469-26035469 GCF_041734735.1 Babylonia areolata | reverse complement strand
TTAACCACTCCACACCAGATTCAAAATGTTGTCGGTATATCACAGATAATTGCATATAAATGCAAAAAATCGTTAAAAGCAACATCACATATGCAGCGCAACAGGACACAGACATCATTCCTAATCTTCTGGCCTTAAAGTTCATTGTCAGACAAGAAAGCTAGGGCTGGTTGAAATCCTTCATAGCCTTGGCCTTGGAATCTCATGCAAGCGTGTGTTGTCTATTTCAACAGATATTGCAAACAGTATATAGCAAAAATTTGAAACAGACGGTGTAGTTCTTCCGCCAAGAATGATGACAAACATTTACATAGTTGGAGCGGTCGACAAAATTGACCACATCTCAAGATTGACAACAGCGGGAAAAACCTTCCATGGGATATTTGATGCAGAATAAGCATGAAGACGCAGATGCAATTATGCACTTCACACCCCTAGTTCAGCAATCGGTGTCAGCCAGAATGGAAATAATGCGCCCCCCCCCCCTTTGTCACCTACACAAAAGTGCATCCAGTTGCTCTGACCTCCAAAGATGTCTAAATACCACCATGTAACGTCAGTGCAAAACCAGCCGTCAGACTTGAAAGCAAGACGCGCAACACTGAAAGTGAATGGTTGGTGTACTGCAAAGGTGTCAGCGTAGTGAGCAAGGACGGAGGGGCGGATGAAGACATCAAGAACCGCATCAACAAAGCGAGGCATGCCTTCAACACCCTGCAGCCAATTTGGAACTCTATATCTCTTTCCACTCACACCAAACTGAGGATCTTCAACATCAACGTTAAGGAGTCCTCTCGTGTGGCTCTGAAACATGGCGAACAACCAAGACGAACACAAGCAAACGACTGGCCTTCATCAATAGATGCCTGCACCATATTTCAAATGATCAGATGACCAGAGACAGTATCAAATGCCTGCCTCTGGAGAAGAACCAACCAGGTGCCCCTTAGTGAGGAGATCAGGAAGAGGAAATGGGGCTAGATAGCAATACCCTTCGAAAGCCTCCAGACGACACCACAAGACAGGAGGCGAGCTAGCTGACCAAAGCAGACCTGGAAAAGAAGCTTGGAGGATGAGATGAAGACACAGCCGGATGGACATAGGCCCGGCTGAAGAGAGCAGCCAAAAACCGAGTCCGCTGGAGTACTGTTGCATCCCTATGGTCCAGAAGGAGTCAAGAGGCAAAAATCAAATAAGAAAGTCACTGCAAAGGTGTCATTGAAGATGAACATGAGATCGCCACTGGTACACTTTCCTGGTCAGACTTCCATGCTGCACGTCATGAGTATCTGGACAGACATACTAGCAACATTGGCCATGCTATCAGAAAATGTGCACTGAATCGCAATGACAAAACATGTAACGGACGTCGTGCAGCCTGCGGTGGAACATCCAGGGCAGCATGGAGTCATTGGACCAACCTGTGTATGCCCTGGGCAAGAAAAAAAGTGAAATGTGAAATTACAGTCACCAGTGTGCGCAACGGTATATTAAAATTTCTCCTTATCCTCCCACATCGGACTGCTGTAAAGGACTGCAGGACAGAAGGCAGTCAAGCATCAGCGACAAGACCCACCACCCTTCCTTGGAAGCACTCTTTACCCTTATGAGAATGAGAAGGATTTTACTATTCTACAATCATTCTTCTCCACATTGAATCTAGTGAGTACGATATTGTCTGTCAGTGCTGAATGAAAGGTAAAACAAGCGAATTGAGCATATACTATATGTTTGCGGTTTTTGGTGAATGCTTGATATGAATTAAAAACGTATCCAAGCAAAAATGTTTTAGACATGCGTGTAGTGCCTCTGGAAATTGGGAGAGCTGATCGACCTTGATTATACTTACATTAACAGATTTACGATTGATTTTCTTTAATTACAAGTATATAATAAATAATAATAATAATAATAATGGTACTTATATAGCGCTGAATCTTGTGCAGAGACAAATCTAATCGCTTTCGCACCAGTCATTCTCACGCACGCATAACTCTAAAACTGGAGAAACTAAAGACAAGGAAGAGGCAGGGAAGGGAGGCTATTTTGGGAAGAGGTGGGTTTTAAGGCCAGACTTGAAAGAGCTGAGTGTGGAGACTTGACGAAGCGAAAGAGGAAGTTCATTCCAACTGCAAGGTCCAGAGAAAGAGAAAGAACGGCGGCCAACAGTCGAGAGTTTGAATCTGGGTATGCGTAAGTGGAGTGGATCCGAAGCTGATCGTAGTGAGCGAAATGGAGTGTAGATGTGAAGGCAGCCACAGAGATAGGAAGGGGCTGATTTGTGAATACATTTGTAGCACAGAGTGCTGATCTTGTGCTTTGTTCGGTGTGAGACAGGGAGCCAGTGGAGATGTTGCAAAAGAGGAGTGATGTGCTCAGATCTTTTCTTTCTGAGGACGAGTCGGGCAGCTGAAGGGACTGAATGGATGAAGCAGGCAAACCAGACAATAGAGAGTTACAGTAGTCAAGGCGAGAGAGAATGAGAGAGACGACAAGTCTAGATGTTGCGTCAATGGACAGATATTTCCGGATGGAACTGATGCGCCGCAGTTGACAGTAGCAGGATTGATATGTCTGATTGATAAATGTTTGCATGGACAGTGTGTTGTCAAGGACAACGTCGAGGTTCCTGACTGAACTGGACAGAGGGATGGATGTACTGCCAAGTTTGATTGTATTAGTTGTAATGGAAGAGAATTTTTGTTTAGTTCCTATGATCATTGCTTCAGTTTTGTCCGCGATCAATTGTAACTTATTTAGAGTCATCCAATTTTGAATATCCAGGAAGCAGTTAGATGTTTCTTGCAAGAGCGACAACAGTTTTTCAGGTGTATCACTCTTCAGGAGTTGAGTGTCATCAGCATAAGAATGATGACTGACATTATGGCGGTTAATAACTTCAGCAAGAGGAGCAGTGTACAGTGTGAAGAGCACTGGGCCTAAAACAGATCCCTGTGGGACTCCATGTTCAATTTTAACGGGTTCAGACCGGAAATTATCAACAATGACAGACTGGAATCGATCAGTGAGATAAGATTTGAACCAGTTTAGAACAGTGCCGTTGATACCAAATGTAAAATGAAGACGGGAAAGAAGGATTGAATGGTCTATCGTGTCAAAGGCGGCTGACAAGTCGAGAAGAGTGAGAAGGGAGATCTGTCCTGAGTCGGACGCTATTAGTAGGTCATTCAGGATGTGGAGGAGAGCGGTTTCGGTGCTGTGGTCAGCACGATAGGCAGACTGAAATGGGTGGATGAGATTGTTGAAACAAAGGTGATTGTTGAGCTGCTATATCAGTTTCATCAATGTCATATCTTAAGAGACTGAAGTACTTTGCAAAATATCAACTCATAGCAGAAGAAATTCAAAAAGAGGCTTAGTTGCTATCATAAACGGCACCCAAAGATCTAGACACATCTTTTTTCCCCTCCCCCTTCTTTTTTTTTGGTTATGTTTATTTTGTTTGTTGTTGTTGTTTTATACATATATATATATATATATATATATATATATATTGTTTAGGGTACAGGTAGCCCAGAGAAAGATGAAAAATATGTACATGTTCTTTAAAATGTATGAGCAACATAACAGTGCACATTGAGATTAAACAACGACCAGTTAGCATCACTGACATTGTGACCTATTTTCTATTTTTATTTTATCTTTATTATTTTTGTCACGAAACACCCCTGAAGACATTTACATAACATAGCAAGTACATAACAGCATAATTAACATTCGGAGACCACATTCTGGACATTTCCACGTGTGAAATTGGGTAAGAAAACGAAATAACCGAGAAAATAAGTGTCATTTGTTTTGAACTCAGTGACCTACTTTAGACGCTGACCACACCCACTTCCGGTGCAGTGATAAGGTGGATCCCTTGCTTAAATGAACCACAAATGAATAAGGAATAAGAAAAACCAAACAGAATGTTTTTATCACGAAGTGCAGCTTTCACCTGTTTTTCGGACTTAATGCCCCCTACTATAGGAGGAAAATGTGGTTTAACATCCGCCGATTGACGCTATACGGAACTGAAGCGTCATAGAATACACCCCCTGTACAAAAATACTCCCACCGGATTACTTTTGTGCAAGTGATGGACCAAACTCCCTTTGAGTTAAAAAAAAAAAAAAAAAAAAATTAAAAAAATAAAGAAAAAAAAACACGAAAAAATGAATCAACCCCAAATGCGTCAGCTGCGTCTTGGTTTTGTTGTTGTTGTTTGTGTGATTTTTGTTTTTTTGTTTTTTGTTTTTTTAAAAATAAATATAGTGTCCTTACATACTCTGTCTTAACTAAGTTGTATTAAAAATCATTTTTGCACATGTCCAGAGAAAGAATTTCTGCAGTCGTGTATTCATAAACAATAAACCAGTCACGAGTCCGCTTGAAATTCACACAATTGTTACATGCAGTAACTTGTGAAGCTTAAGAGATGCTCCTTCTCAATTTATAATTCCGCTGAACTGGTTTTAATTTTTGAAATGTATTTTTTATATGCTGTTTGCAGTCAAAGTTATGTAAGCATTTGATGTTGAAGTTCCATCATATGATATATTGTGGAGTGATGGCCTAGAGGTAACGCGTCCGCCTAGGAAGCGAGAGAATCCGAGCGCCCTGGTTCGAATCACGGTTCAGCCGCCGATATTTTCTCCCCCTCCACTAGACCTTGAGTGGTGGTCTGGACGCTAGTCATTCGGATGAGACGATAAACCGAGGTCCCGTGTGCAGCATGCACTTAGCGCACGTAAAAGAACCCACGGCAACAAAAGGGTTGTTCCTGGCAAAATTCTGTAGAAAAATCCACATCGAAAGGAAAAACAAATAAAACTGCATGCAGGAAAAAAATACCAAAAAATACTTCACATCCTTTGGAGGAAACATGGCTACAAAGTACAAATCTAGATCAAAACATATATTAGAAATACAGAAGAAAAGAAAAAAAAGAGAAAAGGGATTTATCACATACAGATAGAAATTGCACCAACCAC
>NC_134890.1:26022969-26025469 GCF_041734735.1 Babylonia areolata | reverse complement strand
CCAACGCGCTTAGTCAGGCCTTGAGGGGGGGAAAAAAAAAACATAAAAAAGAACTACTACTACTAATAATAATATGTATATGGCGCAAAAACTTGATGAAGTCAACTATAAGCGTACACACAAAAAAAGAAGGATACACTAACTAACTAACTAACTAACTAACTAACTAGCTTACTAACTAACTAACTAACTAACTAATTAACTAACTAACTAACTAGCTAGCTAACTAACTAACTAACTAACTAACTAACTAACTAATTAACTAACTAACTAACTAACTAACTAACTAACTAACTAACTAACTAACTAACTAACTAATTAACTAACTAACTAGCTAGCTAGCTAGCTAACTAACTAACTAACTAACTAACTAACTAACTAATTAACTAACTAACTAGCTTACTAACTAACTAACTAACTAACTAAATAATGATATAATTTAAAAATTAATTAATTAATTAATTAATTAATTAATTAATTAATTAATTGATTAATTAATTAATGATAATAATAATAATGATAATAAAATAAATAAATAAATAAGACAACAATGATGATAAGCAAGCACGCGAGCGAAAACACTCTGTGTGTCTGTGTCTGTGTCTGTGTGTCTGTGTGTGTGTGTGTGTGTGTCTGTGTCTGTGTCTGTGTGTGTGTGTGTGTGTGTGTGTGTGTGTGTGTGTCTGTGTCTGTGTCTGTGTCTGTGTGTCTGTGTGTCTGTGTCTGTGTCTGTGTGTGTGTGTGTGTGTGTCTGTGTCTGTGTGTCTGTGTGTCTGTGTGTGTGTGTGTGTGTGTGTGTGTGTGTGTGTGTGTGTGTGTGTGTGTGTGTGTGTGTGTCTGTGTGTGTGTGTGTGTGTGTGTGTGTCTGTGTCTGTGTCTGTGTGTCTGTGTCTCTGTGTGTGTGTGTGTGTGTGTGTGTGTGTGTGTGTGTGTGTGTGTGTTGTGATTTAACCTCCCAGTGTAAGTACACAAATGAATCGTCCATCATAGACCGGACATAAGTCTGTTATCAGAACACACCCAAACAGGGTGACCCACCCCCCACTTAGACACACACCCCTCTGCTCTTACATGGGCTTTTTTTTTTTTTAAGATACCGTAACAATAATCTATCCCGTGCGTCAGTTGAATCAGCCAAGCAATGCTAAACACGCACAAAAAAACAACAACACACAACAAAATATATCTCGAAAGAAAATCATCAAACTAGCAGATTAGCATTTTTCAAGATATAATAAATACAAGTTACACGCATCCTCTCCCCCAGGTTTTATGGATTTACTTTACATGTCTATTCTTTCCAGCCTAAAAGAAACTGCACAAACTACTGAAGCATAAATGGTGACATGTTTAGAAGAGTAAAGGTTAAAGACCCCACAGCACTTGTTTACGTCCTGAGGGGCAGTGAATTCATGTCCACTGTGTCCAGGGCTCAGTCGGCAAAGGTAGGCGGGGCCCAGTCCTCTCTTTCCGCCAACCGAACGTCAGGTGACCGACCATTCAAACCTGGGTGGAGTGAGGAAATTCGGAGTAAAGTGCCTTTTCCAAGAACACAACATCATGCCGAAATGGTGATTCATACCTCATCGCACAGCGGTTTAAATCTTCCAAAGGGAAAGAGACCATGTTGAAACAAAACTTTGATTATGCATTGTTTGTTACATACCTAACATGCACTTTAGGAGGATCTTCCACAGACCACGGCGGTTCACCGTGTCGAAAGCCTTAGTCATGTCTACAAAGACCATGTGGAGCTCCTTGTTCTGCTCACGGCACTTCTCTTGCATCTGGCGTACGGCAAACACCATGTCACCTGTTCCCCTGCCTGAGCGGAAGCCGCACTGTGCTTCAGGGATGACTGTGTTGGAGACATGGTCAACCAGTCTGTTCAGTATGATGCGGGCGAAGATCTTGCCGGCGATGCAGAGGAGAGAGATTCCACGGTGGTTATCGCAGGATGTTTTGTCTCCCTTCCGTTTGTAAATGTGGACAATAGAAGCATCCTTGAAATCCTGTGGGACCTCCCCTCTCTCCCATATAGACTGGAACAGGGCGGTCAGCTTGTCTGTCAGCACCTCGCCTCCATACTTGTAGATGTCAGCCTGGATTCCATGACAGACAGCAGGATCTCGAAGATGCTTTTGCTGAAGCTGAAGGAAGGCCACCATGAACCTAGAAGATGCCTTGAAGACAAACCTCAAAGCCTGTGATATAGGCATCGCTTCCTGGGAAACTGATGCCCTTGACCGCTCTTGCTGGAGGATGCTGTGCTCAAGTGGCATAAAGACGTTTAAAAACAAGAGAACGCTGGCCATTAAGGAGAAGCGTGAGCGAAGGAAGCAGGGCACAACTTCTGGAGACGTTTTCCCTTGCAACACCTGTGGGAAGTGCTGCGCATCCAGAATCGGTCTCTTCTCCCTAATGAGGACACACACCGACAGATAAGCCTGCCTGCCTACTCATCCGTCGGACCGACGGGAGACGCCATCATCATCATCAA
>NC_134890.1:26010469-26020469 GCF_041734735.1 Babylonia areolata | reverse complement strand
ATGGAACCCTCAACCCTTCGTGCAGCGTAAGACAGGACAGACGCTCTAATTGCGCGTCATGACATGAACCTGCGTTAATGACCATTGATTTGCTGATAATCCTCGGGGGTGGAGGGTGGGGGGGTAAGGGTGACCAAAAAAATCAAGTGTATAGACAATCGCTATCGACGGTAGCTATACTCTTGCAAATTATCATAAGATTTTACCTTCAGGTAAACCGCTCGTGTGTTCCGAAATTTAAAACGCTCTGAACTGAATGTAGCCTTATCACCTCATTATCTTTCTCTCTAAGAGCTCAGGGCGCTTTACATGAAAGAAAAATATTACAAGTAACATAAAACATTCATGACCACTCTTTCTCAACCCCCCCCCCCCTTGCTCCCCCCCAGCCCCCATCTGCCGCACTCACACTCTCCCCCTCCCACTCTACATACATTCAAAGTGAGCTGACATGAGTGGTGTTGGAGAACAAGTAAGCTGAGAGTGCTTATAGATAGGTTTGTTGTATCGTCTGCAAATATCTCACATAATGCATTAATAAATAGAGGCAAATCATTTATATAAACAGAAAATAATATTGGACCAAGAATTGAACCTTGGGGAACTCCATAATAGATAGACTGTAAAGAGGATTGAAATTCATTGTCACAACCCGTAAGGGGTTGCCCATGAACCCCCACCCCTTCCCAGACTAGCTAACGTCCCGACAACACAAACACAGAGACACAGAAGAGTTCAGCTCGTTGCTTTACTGTGGTGATGCAAAAATACATAACTAAATACACGCCACAAAACAAGGCATTACAAACCCAAAAAATAACCTTTGTCTAAACACAGCACAATTCTACAAGTTACAGTCAACCTGCAGCACCAGTGCTGCTCAACCCCACTGCCAGAGTTCAAACTCGTGCTGACAGCCGAAAACGGACACTCGTAGCTTGATGGCTGCAGCTGGTCGGCAAGAGGGACAGTGGAAGGTGGGAAAGGGGTAGATGGAAGTATGGAGTGGGAGCGGGAGTGGGAACGGGAGTGAGGGAGTTTCCAGGCTTGTGTTCTGGGAACCCGTCGAAGGCAGCGGCACGAAGGGGAAGAAACACCGGAAAAACCTGTAACACCCCATTGGCTGTGTAGACTGGTTGTTTTTTAAATCAGTTGTAAAAGTATACCCCACCCCCCTTGTCTTAAGCAATATACATTGCGCTAAACAAGGCAATAACAATATTCAAGTTTCAATGATACTAGTTCTGAATAATTGAAACGGCACCAGTCAGGCTATATCACATTTCCAAAAACAAATTTGAAACAATCTGAGCTGAATATTATGGCAAAAATGTTACACCTAAACACAACAAATTTACTAATTCCCCCCTATATTTAGAAGTAAAAGAATACTGTATTTAAAAGATATCCACTAAAAAAAACATCACACTAACCTTACAAGCAACCTAAATCTCACTCTTAATCACAAGTCACATCACTAAATGTTACGACAACAAACACAGACTCCCTCACCTGTCACCAGGCACGTCACTGGCCCAGAGTGAAACAGACAAATACAGAAGAAGGGGTGACAAAGGGAAACGCCCCCACTACTTCGTCGACGGCGCCCTACAGCACGCACGCTGGAACGGCGACCCGTCTCTCTGCGAAGCTTGGCGTCAACAGCCCAGAGAAATCTCTCTCTCCTAACCAGATTGACTCCTGAACTCGCTCAGAGTTCGAAAAAAAAACCGTTCAGGAGAAGGGACATGCCACACGTGCAAAAGCACGAAGGAGAGAGGGAGGTGAAGGAGAGGGATGGAAAGAGGGGGAGAATGGAGAGAGAGGAGAAGGGGGAGAGAGAGAGGGGGGAAAGAAGGGAGAGAGAAAGGGGGAAAAGAGAAGGGGAAAAAAAATGTAGACAGGCATGCACGCAGATCGCCCACGAGCCGTGACAATACCCCCCTTCTTAAATTCAAACCACATGGTTTGAACCTTGACCACATGTCGCGGCGAGTACACACAAAAACGTTCAACCAACCCCAGTGACAGATTTTCCATGAAGTTTCCCATTTCTAAAAATAGTTCGCCTGAGGCCAGAAACACACCTACACATGTTCAACAGAAAGGAACTTGTCTCAACGTGTACCCAGTACAACAATTCCATCAATCAGGTCATACACATTTTGAAAATAAGAGAAAAAGGACAAAAAAAAAAAACGTATAAACTCGACGGCAACACTCATTGCTTCCCACACTTTCTAACAATTGAATATACCCACATATTAGTACAAACCAAGCCAACGATTTAATAATATGGACTGTCAGACTGTGGATCGTCTTTGATCTCAAGCATCCTATGGAGATTCCCCATTTCCAGTTTCAGGGAGCCGACTAAGAAAGTCAGCGCCGACGTTCTCCTTCCCTGGAATTGCCTGTACTGTATACGCAAAAGGTTGCAACTGAAGGGCCCATCTTGTCAGACGACCACTGATGGTTCGGGCTCTTTCCAGGTACTGGAGAGGAGCGTGGTCCATCTGAACGACGAATTCCCGTCCGTACAAGTACTGCTCAAACTTGTGCACACCCCAAACCAAAGCCAAGCATTCTTTTTCAATGGTAGGATAGTTGCGTTCTGCTGGATTTAATTTCTTGCTCGCACAAGCGACTGGTTGCGCGCCAAGTCCCTGGTCCTGAAGTAGCATCGCCCCGACACCTACATCGGATGCGTCTGTCCGAAGGATGAAAAGTTTGGTGAGGTCTGGCAGGCAGCACACAGGACGACTGCAGAGAATCTTCTTTAGCTGGCAGAATGCTCTCTCACACCTTTCATCCCAAGAGATTTTACTGGGTTCTCTGTTCCTCGTCTTCTCAGTGAGCGGCAAAGCTATTTCCGCGAACTGTGGCACGAACCGGCGATAATAGCCTACCAGACCCAAGAATCCACGAAGCTGCCTTTTGGTGACAGGACGAGGAGCGTCCTGGATCTTCTGCATTTTTGCGTCCTCTGGCCAGATTTTACCCCGGCCGACCCGATGCCCTAAATAATCCAGTTCTTGGAGTCCCAGGAAACACTTGGACGGTCGAGCAGACAGAGCACATTTGCGCAGTCTTCCCAAGACAGTACGTAAGAGTCGGAGATGAGACCTTTCATCAACAGAAGAAACCAGAATGTCGTCCATAAAGTTGTCTACCTCAGGAAGTCCCAGAGGAAGGAGCAACTTGCGCATCATCCGGCTGAAAATAGCTCCGGCGGTCTTCAGCCCAAATGGCATAACCCGCCATTGGAAATGGCCTTGGGGAGTCGTAAACGCCGTCTTAGGACGATCAACCTCAGCCACCGGAATCTGCCAGTAGCCTTTTGACAAATCGAGCTTCGAGAATACCCGTTTACCTGCTAGTTTTGCGAACAGTGCGTCAATGTCTGGCATGGGTTCGGCGTCAAATACTGTTAACTTGTTGATGCGGCGAAAGTCAACACAAAACCGAACCTTGCCGTCTTTCTTTTTAACTAGGACGATAGGGGACGAGTATGGTGAACAAGAGGGCTCGATCACACCCATCTTTAGCATGGACTGCACCTCCTCCTGAATGGTTTCCCTTTGAGAGTAAGGAAGTGGGTACTGTCGAGTCCGCACTGGCGTGTCAGAGACGAGCTCAATGGTGCAAGTCTCCAAGTGAGTGCAGGATGGTAAATCAGTTAGCACATCTTTGAAGTCCTTCGCCATGTCCAATATTGCAGCTTTTAAAGCTGGATTGTCTGGATCGACCACCACGTCTCCTGGGCCCTCAGATGACTCCAGTGGAAGAAGAGGAATGTCCTGACTCACAGTCCGTGTCCCTTCCCAGCACTCCTCTATGTCATCAATCACTGCCAGGGCAACAGATGCTTCAGGCGTCCGTTCCACAAACCGTTTCAAAAGGTTGGCATGATATAATTTTTCTTTGTTTCCAACCTGGACACAGTAGTCCGCCACACCGACCCGTCGTAAGATGGTGTAAGGACCCTGCCACTCCAGTTCTAGTTTATTTTGTTTGCTGGGACGAAGCAGCAACACTTTGCTGCCCTCTGCAAGGTCTCTGGGCTTCGCTTTGACGTCAAAGAACTTCTTGTACTTGCTGGAAGCTCTTGATAAGTTTTGCTGGGCAATGGCACAAGAGTCAGCTATTTTGTTGCGCAGGTTCACTACGTACTCGGCGGCAGTCTGGATTTCAGACTTTTCTGGGTGAAGCCAGAGTTCTCGGAGAATCTGCATCGGCCCACGCACAGTCCTCCCGTAGAGCAGCTCAAAGGGAGAATACCCCGTGCTTTCCTGAGGGACCTCCCGGTAAGCAAACAAAAGCGCCGGGAGCCAGCGATCCCATATTCGCGGTTCCTCTTGGGCCAGACGACGCAGCATGGTCTTCAGCGTCCCGTTGAAGCGCTCCACCAGACCGTTGCACTGGGCATGGTATGGTGTTGTTGTGAGGCCCCGCACAGCCAGCAAGCGATACACCTCCTGCATGGTGTTGGAGGTGAACTGGGTCCCTCTGTCAGTGAGTACTTCCGACGGGACTCCAGTACGTGACCACATGTTGAACAGGGCTTCAGCTACTGTCTCAGTTGTAATTGTCCTGAGAGGAACGGCTTCGGGATATCTTGTGGCGTAGTCCACCATCGTCAACACATACCTGTTGCCATTTTCTGATGGAGGAGATATAGGACCAATGATGTCAACAGCGACCCGGTCAAAGGGTTCCGAGATCAAAGGCATCTTCACAAGAGGGACTTTGGGAACTCTTCCTTTAGCGACTGTCTTCTGGCACCTCTCGCATGACTGGACATAACCCCTGATGTCAGCACACATGCCGGGCCAATAAAAATGGGGAAAAACTCTGTCCCGAGTACGTTGCATGCCGAGATGCCCAGACATGGGGGCGTCATGACCTAGACTCAACACGGAAGTTCGCAGAGTCTTTGGAACGCAAACCTGTGTGACTTCTCCACAGTGGTTTTTGAAACAGCGGACAAGCACACCCTGCTTACGGCGATAGGTTACCTCTCCAGACCCCGTTCGTTGAACTGTTTTCCTGTCGGCACTTTCTCTAGCCTTCCGCAAGTCTGAGTCTTGGCCCTGCTGCTTTATGAGTTCCTCTCGACTTATGTGCATCTTTATACTGTTGGTGGGAAGGGAAAGGACAGGCTGGGAACTCCTCTTGGCCTGGGCTCTGGTCCCCACAGCTCCTACGATCTTGGGGTCAGCGTAGACGGGAACGTCCACTGACGTGCCATCAGTTTTCCATGCTGTGTTCCCAATGAGGACGTCCTCAACTGGTGCGTCCATCACGGCCACACGGAGCCTGCCACAAACGAATGGCGACTCCAGATCCACCAGAGCTATCGGCAGCACAGATGAACAACTGGACTCTGCTAAGACGACTCGGACAGTAGACCCCGTGAACGACCTGGGAGGAACCAAGTGACGGGCCACGACAATCATGTGAGCCCCAGTGTCACGCAGACCTTGGACAGCCTCTCCATTGATTACGACCTCACAACGTGGAGTGTACAATTGTGAAGCGCAAGGGTCACAGAGAGTAGGGAGTGGTCGAGGATGTTCTTTCGTTAAAGACCTGTGACTGGCCACCACGGACACTCGTTTGGTTTGCTTACACTCCCTGGCGAAGTGTCCTACCTTGCCACACTTGAAACAGGTCGGGTTGTGGGTTCCCCGAGCACCTGGCTCCCCAGTGCCACTTCGCTTGGAGGAAGCCTCATTGGTAACCACCTGTCTGGGAACGATGTCCAGTTTCCGTTCCATCCTCTTGGAGGCCTTGAACTCTGCTTCCGCTGAGCGCCCCGCCTTCCTTGCGCAGGCTACCTTCGTTGCGATACAGGCTACATCTTCTACCCTACGTGGTTCTTCTTTGCGAATTTCCGTGACCAATTCGGGAGTCAAGATTGCAAAGAACTGCTCTTGGAGGAAGAGATCCTTGATGTCATCCACTTGATTTTCGTCCCGTCCACTCGCAGTGCACCAACGAGATAGGCACGTCTTAAGGCGATCAAGGAACTGCTCAAAAGTTTCCTCGGCCTGCTTCCGCATGGAACGAAACTTCTTCCTGTATGAGTCAGCATCCAACAGGAAGACGCGCAACAGTGCGGCCTTCAGCGAATCGTAATCCCTAATTTCAGTTTCAGAGAGTCGTAGACAGGCATCTCTAGCTCGGCCTTGAAGCAAGGTAACTAGACGGGCTGCCCAAGACTCGCGTTTCCATCTGTTAAGGAGAGCTACCCTCTCAAAATGGCTTAAGAACGAGTCCAGGTCGTCCTTCCCGTCGAAGGGTGTGAGGGTGAGCTGCTGTACCGACCTGGCCTCTATTTCTTCTTGCTTAAGCTCGAGCTTCCTCTCAAACCTCTGCCTCTCCTCTTCCAACCGTCTCTCTCTGAACAACCTGTCTTCCTCCCTTGCACGTCTAGCCTCCTCCCTATCTTCTTGGATACGCCTTTCCTCTCTGATTTGCCTAGCCTCCTCTTTCTCTTCTTCTCTGAGGCGCCTAGCCTCCTCTTTCTCTTCTTCTCTGATTCGTCTAGCCTCCTCTTTCTCTTCTTCTCTGAGGCGCCTAGCCTCCTCTTTCTCTTCTTCTCTGATGCGTCTATACTCCTCTTTCTCTTCTTTGATAGCATCTATCACGAACCGAGCCAAAGCCTCACCAGATAGTCCCAGATCAGAGCCCAAGGTCCGGAACTTAAAATAAGGGTCTTGAGTGGAAGCAGTCTCTGACTTGGCCTCACCCTTACCTGCTGAACCGGGCGAGCCATGAAGCTGTTTGCCTAACTGCTCTTTGACCCAACCAGACAATTCTGTTTTCTCAAGGGTCCCTGGAGAACGGCTCATATCACCCCGTTTCGGTGCTGGCGTCTTATGCTCTGGTGTGGCAGCGTTAGCGGCTTGCCTCCGTGTCAACATAGTGCCACGTTTCTTCAAGGGATACAGTCTGAATCCACTTCCGCCACACGACAGTGACTACTCTTCCTATGTAAAATAGTCTGCGGACACCACGACCTTCAGCAACAACGAGTGAGTTACAAACATCCAGTCTATCTTGTCCAAACACAATCTTTACGGCACCACAACCAAATTAATATGAAGTGTTTTCAACGAACCAAATGATGGGACAAACAGAACAAAGACACCCTCCCCACCTTACCTTCCTAACTAACCTATCAGTTACCCCGCATCTCCACCATTGTCACAACCCGTAAGGGGTTGCCCATGAACCCCCACCCCTTCCCAGACTAGCTAACGTCCCGACAACACAAACACAGAGACACAGAAGAGTTCAGCTCGTTGCTTTACTGAGGTGATGCAAAAATACATAACTAAATACACGCCACAAAACAAGGCATTACAAACCAAAAAATAACCTTTGTCTAAACACAGCACAATTCTACAAGTTACAGTCAACCTGCAGCACCAGTGCTGCTCAACCCCACTGCCAGAGTTCAAACTCGTGCTGACAGCCGAAAACGGCCACTCGTAGCTTGATGGCTGAAGCTGGTCGGCCAGAGGGACAGTGGAAAGGTGGAAAAGGGGTAGATGGAAGTATGGAGTGGGAGCGGGAGTGGGAACGGGAGTGAGGGAGTTTCCAGGCTTGTGTTCTGGGGGCCCGTCGAAGGCAGCGGCACGGAGGGGAAGAAACACCGGAAAAACCTGTAACACCCCATTGGCTCTGTAGACTGGTTGTTTTTTAAACCAGTTGTAAAAGTATACCCCACCCCCCTTGTCTTCCTTAAGCAATATACATTGCGCTAAACAAGGCAATAACAATATTCAAGTTTCAATGATACTAGTTCTGAATAATTGAAACGGCACCAGTCAGGCTATATCACATTTCCAAAAACAAATTTGAAACAATCTGAGCTGAATATTATTATGGCAAAAATGTTACACCTAAACACAACAAATTTACTAATTCCCCCCTATATTTAGAAGTAAAAGAATACTGTATTTAAAAGATATCCACTAAAAAAACATCACACTAACCTTACAAGCAACCTAAATCTCACTCTTAATCACAAGTCACATCACTAAATGTTACGACAACAAACACAGACTCCCTCACCTGTCACCAGGCACGTCACTGGCCCAGAGTGAAACAGACAAATACAGAAGAAGGGGTGACAAAGGGAAACGCCCCCACTACTTCATCGACGGCGCCCTACAGCACGCACGCTGGAACGGCGACCCGTCTCTCTGCCAAGCTTGGCGTCAACAGCCCAGAGAAATCTCTCTCTCCTAACCAGATTGACTCCTGAACTCGCTCAGAGTTCGAAAAAAAAAACCGTTCAGGAGAAGGGACATGCCACACGTGCAAAAGCACGAAGGAGAGAGGGAGGTGAAGGAGAGGGATGGAAAGAGGGGGAGAATGGAGAGAGAGAGGGGGGAAAGAAGGGAGAGAGAAAGGGGGAAAAGAGAAGGGGAAAAAAATGTAGACAGGCATGCACGCAGATCGCCCACGAGCCGTGACATTCATTAATAGATACAATTTGTCTTCTGTCTGATAGAAATGAAGATATGAGTTCAAGTGTATTTCCAGAAAAGCCATGTAATTTTAGTTTTTTCAAAAGAAGAGTGCGGTCTATCACATCGAATGCCTTCATAAAATCCACCATGACAACACCAGTAATTTCATTATTGTTTATATTTGTGAGCCATTGTTCGACTAAGTTAGTGAGTGCTGTATGGCAGGAGTGCTTGGACCTGAAACCACATTGATTTGGATGAAATAATTTGTGGTGATTGAAATGGTCAAGGATATGTTTGTTAATATGTTTTTCTAAAGGTTTTGACAGTACTGATAAGATTGAAACTGGTCTGCAATTGGAAGGGTCTGTACGGTCTCCTGACTTAAAAATGGGTACTACTTTCGCGACTTAAAAAGATTTGGAGAGAGAGACAGACAGACAGACAGAGACAGAGAGAGCACCATTACAAGTTGTGAAGCATATTCCATTATCTGTGAGTGTGTGTTTGTGTGTGTTTGTAAGATTCTGTTTAAAAAAAAAAAAAGAAAAAAGAAAAATCATCATACCGATCATTTTTGACACATGTAATCCACCATACTACAAAGGCCCCTTTCCCATGCCCGTGTCACAAGGAAGCCCCTAAACCTGTCTGCCACGACCTTCAGGGCTTTTCACCGCTCTCTGCGAATGGCTGTTGTTAGACCCACTGACTAACCGGGCCCTGCTAAAGAACGTCACCCCGGGACAAAACGTCACCCAAGTACAAAGCGTCGCCCCGGTATATGACGTCACCAAGGTACAAAACGTCACCCTGGTATAAAATAACCCCTCGGTATAAAGAGTCGCCCCAGTACACATGGTCACCTCTGTACCGAAAGACCCCACCGGAAAGAATGTCACCTGAGTACAAAACGTGACCCTGGTAGAGAATGTCACCACGGTACAAACTTTCACCCCAGTGAGGAATGTCACCACAATGTCACCCCAGTACAGAATGTTATCTTGGTAAAGAATGTCCTTCTGGTAAAGAATGTCACCCCAGTACAGAACGTCATCCTAGTAAAGAATGTCATCCCAAAAATATCACCCCGGTACAGAATGTCACCCAAGTACAGAATGTTATCCTGGAAAAGAATGTCATCCTGGTAACGAATGTCATCCTGGTGCAAAATATCATCCCAGTGCAAAATATCACCCAAGTACAGAATTTTATCATGGTACAGAATGTCATCCTGACACAAAATACCTTTCTGGTACAAAATGTCACCCCAGTGCAGAACGTTATACTGGTAAAGAACGTTATCCTGGTACAAAATGTCACCCCAGTACAGAACGTTATCCTGGTAAAGAATGATATCCTGGTACAAAATGTCAACCCAGTACAGAACGTTATCCTGGTAAAGAACGTTATCCTGGTACAGAATGTCATCACAGTACAAAATGTCACCCTAGTACAGAAGGTCATCCTGGTAAAGAATGTCATCCCAGTAGAGAATGTCATCCTGGTACTAA
>NC_134890.1:26001891-26010369 GCF_041734735.1 Babylonia areolata | reverse complement strand
AAAACAACAACAAAACCTCCATCTATAAATAACGTCAATGATTGAATGAGAAGTGAGAAAGAGACAAATATGCACACAGAAAGCACACCAGAGCATGAACCCCCCCCCCCCCCCCTCAACCCCTCCCCACCCCCCAGACAAACCAAACAATCTTCCAACACTAAAGTTTTGCAACGTGATTGTCCATATATGAAGAAACAGGCAGACATAGAACTGTGTATGAATGAAGGTGAAAAAAAAAAAAAAAAAAAAAACCCATAGATTCCAAATTTTGTACACTTAATTGTATGACTTGTACATTTTCCTTCCATAGTATTGTAACAAGCCCAAAATCAGTGAATGAAAAGTCGTATTTATTCCATAAACGCTATTGATTTCTTTGGCATTGTGTGATTTATATACAAAATAAAACGGTGGTCGACCCAAGAAAGTCCGGGTACAAAAAAAAAAAAGAAAAATAAAAAAAGACTGCATGTCCGGGTCAGTCCGGCTTTATTGGTGCTTGTTCGTGTGTGTGTGTGTGTGTGGGTGTGGGTGTGGGTGTGGGTGCGTGGGTGCGTATGAGTGTGAGTTTGCGTGTGTGCGTGTGTGTGTGCGTGTGTGTGTGTGCGTGTGTGTATGTTTGTGTGTCGGTGTGTGTGTATGTTTGTGTGTCGGTGTGAGTGTATATTTGTGTGTCGGCGGTGTGTGTGTGTGTGCGCGCGCTCTCTCTCGCGTGCGTGTATGTGCGTGTGTATGTATGTATGTATGTGTGTTTGTGTACGTGTCTGAGAAAAGGGGGAGTGAGAGAGACAAAGAGAGGGGGGGAGAGAGACGGAGAGAGAGACAGAGAGAGAGGGGGGAGAGAGAGGGGGGGAGAGAGAGAGGGGGAGAGAGAGAGAGGGCGCGCGCGCACAGCTATGCACACGGACACGCGCGTTTGTGCGAGAAAGAAAGCCAGACAGGTAGTGGCTTGACACACAGAGCTAGAGATCAACCGACAGACAGACAAATAGAAAGAGAGAGAGAGGACAGAGACAGAGACAGAGAGAGGCACAGGGAAATGAAACGAAACGAATTTTTTATTTTTTATTTATTTTTTTTATTTTTTTTTTTTTTCCAAGTTTCAAGTTTTAATTTTCTTTTCACTCCTATTGGAGTATGGAGGATTACTGCAAAATAATCTTTTCGTGCCCAGAACAAACATTTCCAAATACACAACAATGTCACATTAAAGTTGAGAAAACACGAAACGAATTTTGATTTCATTTCACCAAGGTAGTGAAGTTAGCATAGCTGCTTTTTTTTTTCTTTTCTTTTTTAAAAAAAAAAACACATCCGGTCTCTGAGGGAGACCGAGAATTCTACTAGACACAGAGAGAGAATGCACGCACGCTTCAAGCACTGCTCTCTGTCACTGGCGTCGCATGTCGCTAACAAAATTAAATCCAATTTTTGCTGAAGTAGGCACACTGGAGAAATTGCTGGAGTCCTTTTGTGTGTGTGTGTGTGAACAGGATATGCAAGAGAGAGAAAAATGAAGTGCTCCTTGTATTTATTTCCCTGCATAGAAAAGTTTCAGTTTCAGTAGCTCTAGGAGGCGTCACTGCGTTCGGACAAATCCATATACGCTACACCACATCTGCCAAGCAGATGCCTGACCAGCAGCGTAAGTAACCCAACGCGCTTAGTCAGGCCTTGAAACAAACAGAAAAGGAAAAAAAAGGTGAATAAATAATAGATAAGCTTACATAAATAGAAATTTTGCATAGAAAAAACATGGTTACGCTCTCTCTCTCTCTCTCTCTCTCTCTCTCTCTCTCTCTCTCTCTCTCTCTCTCTCTCTCAGCTTGGGTAATTCTACAAGTCACGATGAAACACATTTCGTTTTGGAGTGCCCAGCTCTTCAGGATTTGAGAACAGAATTGATTCCGCAATCATACTGGAACTTCCCCCACAAGAGTCGTCTTCTTCTTCTTCTTCTTCTTCTTTGTTCGTGGGCTGCAACTCCCACGTTCACTCGTATGCACACGAGTGGGCTTTTACGTGTATGACAGTTTTTACCCCGCCATGTAGGCAGCCATACTCCGTTTTCGGGGGTCCCCACAAGAGTCAAGTTAGCATCCCATCCTCTCATCTGCTAATAATCAAACTAGTAAACAGTTAGCAATATTTCTGTATAAATCTCGGGTAAGCTCTAGATGTTACATAAATTCTGCAGTATGAATGTATTCATACCTTAAGTATATGGTATTTGCTTTTCTACAGACTAAAGGGTTGATTGATTACTTCACTTTGTTTACATCCTTTCAGTAGGGGCTATGGCTTATCTGAATAAATCATCTGGTCTGGTCTGGTCTGGTCTGGTCTGTCTGTCTCTCTCTCTCTCTGTCTCTCTCTCTCTCTGCGAAAGGAGAGACCTGGGCCCCGTCTTCATGTACTTACTGGGCCCTCTCTCTCTCTCTCTCTCAGTCTGTCACTGTCACTGTCTCTGTCTGTCTGTCTGTCTGTCTGCCTGCATCTCTCCCTCTCTCTCTCGCTCTGTGCCGTGTGGGTGGGTGGTTATGTATAGACTAAAGATGACTATGCATACATGTAACTTTTTTTTTTTTTCCGTGCCTGAGTGGGTGGGCACACACTGACACAGACACTGGGAAGGGCGTGGGAGGTAGACAGGGTGAGTGAAGATCGACAGATATGATGAGAGAGAGAGAGAGGGGGGGAGAGAGAGAGACAGACAGATAGACAGACAGAGACAGAGAGAGGGAGAGAGAGAGACAGAGATTGAGAGAGAGTGAGAGAGAGAGGGAGAAAGAGAGGGGAGAGAGAGGGAGTGAGTGAGTGAGTGAGAGGGGGAGAGACAGAGAGAGAGATTGAGAGAGAGTGAAAGAGAGAGAGAGAGAGAGAGAGAGAGAGAGAGAGAAAGAGGGGGGGAGAGAGAGACAGAGAGAAAGAGAGAGGTTGAAAGACATATATAAATACAGAGATTTGAAGACAAAAGAGAGAGAGGGAGAGAGAGAGGGAGAGAGAGAGGGAAGGAGAGAGAGACGGAGAGAGAGAGGTGGGGAGAGAGAGGGAGAGAGAGAGAGGGGAAAGAGAGAGAGAGGGGAGAGAGAGAGGGGGGAGAGAGATGGGGGAGAGAGAGAAGGAGAGAGATGGGGGAGAGAGGAGAGAGAGGGAGAGAGAGGGAGAGAGAGGGAGAGAGAGAGGGAGAGAGAGAGAGGGGGGAGAGAGAGAGGGAGAGAGAGGGGGGAGAAAGAAAGAGAGAGAGAGAGAGAGAGAGAAATGCAGAGAAGGAGTTTAATATATATATATATATATATATATATATATATATATATATATATATATATATATATATATATATATATATATATATATATATATATATATATATATATATGAACAGTCAGGCTGTGTGTTTTGTGAGGTCACTAATGTAAACATTGAACGAGGCCGGTCCTCCTCTCATTTCAATGCAAAAAGAAGTGACAGTGTCAGGCGATCTGTTTGCACACACTGCTCTGCACAGCGCAGGGAAGCACAGCACAGTGCAATACAGCACAGCACAGCACAGTGCAATACAGCACAGCACAGCACAGTGCAATACAGCACAGCACAGCACAGCACAGTGCAATACATCACATCACAGCACAGTGCAATACAGCACAGCACACTGCAATACAGCACAGCACAGCACAGTGCAATACAGCACATCACAGCACAGTGCAATACAGCACAGCACACTGCAATACAGCACATCACAGCACAGTGCAATACAGCACAGCACACTGCAATACAGCACATCACAGCACAGTGCAATACAGCACAGCACATCACAGTGCAATACAGCACAGCACACTGCAATACAGCACATCACAGCACAGTACAGTGCAATACATCACATCACAGCACAGCACAGTGCAATACATCACATCACATCACAGCACAGTGCAATACATCACAGCACAGCACAGTACAGTGCAATACATCACATCACAGCACAGCACAGTGCAATACATCACAGCACAGCACAGCACAGTGCAATACATCGCATCACAGTACAGTGCAATACATCACTTCACAGTACAGTGCAATACATCACATCACATCACAGTACAGTGCAATACATCACATCACATCGCAATACATCACAGCACAGTACAGTGCAATACATCACATCACATCACAGTACAGTGCAATACATCACATCACAGTACAGTGCAATACATCACATCACAGTACAGTGCAATACATCACATCACATCACAGTACAGTGCAATACATCACATCACAGTACAGTGCAATACATCACATCACAGTACAGTGCAATACATCACATCACAGTACAGTGCAATACATCACATCACAGTACAGTGCAATACATCACATCACAGTACAGTGCAATACATCACTTCACAGTACAGTGCAATACATCACATCACAGTACAGTGCAATACATCACATCACAGTACAGTGCAATACATCACATCACAGTACAGTGCAATGCATCACATCACAGTACAGTGCAATACATCACATCACAGTACAGTGCAATACATCACATCACAGTGCAATACATCACATCACAGTACAGTGCAATACATCACATCACAGTACAGTGCAATACATCACATCACAGTGCAATACATCACATCACAGTGCAATACATCACATCACAGTGCAATACATCACATCACAGTACAGTGCAATACATCACATCACAGTACAGTACAATACATCACATCACATCACAGTACAGTGCAATACAGTATATCACAGCACAATGAAAAGACCGTACAACGTTGTGCAATACACGGCACAGCACAGCACAACACAACACACTGCATTCCATTACAGTACAGCGCAGCATAATACAACAGAGCACACAACACGGCAGAACACCAAACACAGTACAACACGGCATAACACACAACACAGTACAACATGGTGCAACACGGCACAGCACAACACAACACACAGTGCATTGCAGTACAGCGCAGCATAATACAACACAGTACAACACGGCATAACACAACACAGTACAACACGGCATAACACAACACAGTACAACATGCTGCAACACGGCACAGCACAACACAACACACAGTGCATTGCAGTACAGCGCAGCATAATACAACAGAGCACACAACACGGCATAACACCGAACACAGTACAACACGGCATAACACACAACACAGTACAACACGGCATAACACCGAACACAGTACAACACGGCATAACACCGAACACAGTACAACACGGCATAACACCGAACACAGTACAACATGGTGCAACACGGCACAGCACAACACAACACACAGTGCATTACAGTACAGCGCAGCATAATACAACAGAGCACACAACACGGCATAACACAACACAGTACAACACGGCAGAACACCGAACACAGTACAACACGGCATAACACCGAACACAGTACAACACGGCAGAACACAACACAGTACAACACGGCATAACACCGAACACAGTACAACACGGCATAACACCGAACACAGTACAACACGGCATAACACCGAACACAGTACAACACGGCAGAACACAACACAGTACAACACGGCATAACACCGAACACAGTACAACACGGCATAACACCGAACACAGTACAACACGGCATAACACCGAACACAGTACAACACGGCATAACACCGAACACAGTACAACACGGCATAACACAACACAGTACAACACGGCATAACACCGAACACAGTACAACACGGCATAACACCGAACACAGTACAACACGGCATAACACACAACACAGTACAACACGGCATAACACCGAACACAGTACAACACGGCAGAACACAACACAGTACAACACGGCATAACACCGAACACAGTACAACACGGCATAACACCGAACACAGTACAACACGGCATAACACACAACACAGTACAACACGGCATAACACACAACACAGTACAACATGGTACAACACGGCACGGCACAACACAACACACAGTGCATTGCAGTACAGGGCAGCATAATACAACAGAGCACACAACACGGCAGAACACCGAACACAGTACAACACGGCATAACACCGAACACAGTACAACACGGCATCACACAACACAGTACAACATGGTGCAACACGGCACAGCACAACACAACACACAGTGCATTGCAGTACACTGAGGGCAGCATAGCATAACAGTTACAGCACAGCATAGCACAGCACAGCACAGTACACAACAGTGTGCAGTCGTTATCAATTTGACTGGGGTTGTTTGAATTTCTCTCCTCCGTGGTTGTGTGTTCACACACACACACACACACACACACACACACACACACACACATACACGCGCACACACACACACATACACACACACACACACATACACACACACATACACGCACACACACACACATACACACACACACACACACAACACACACACACACACACACATACACACACACACACACACAACACACACACACACACACACACATACACACACACACACACACATACACGCACACACACACACACACACACACACACACACACACACACACACACACACACACACACGGAGCCAAAGCGACGTACAATATGACAGAGAAAGACCCGCCACACATACAGCTACAGAGATCACACAAAAAAAGAGCGAGAAAGCGTCAGTATACGTGAACGTGTAAGAGTGAGTTTTACGAATATTATAACGTCATTAACATTAGTTGGGTTTTTTATTTTTTTTTTTTTTTTATTTTTTTTTTTTAATGTAGACACGCATTTGCGAACGTGAGCAAAATATAAAGGGGAAAGCCCAGGGTCTTTTTGTGACGTGCCCATCCACATTCTATCCACACCAACAGGATGTTCACAACCGGGAACCTTTCCCTCCTGCTCTGTCAACGGACAGTCAGAAAGGTGGGAGAGGACAGGGATAGGGGGCAGGGGGGAGAGGGGGGGGGGGGGGGGTAAGGGGAGAGGGGGGGGGGGGGCGAGGGGGGTGTGAGGTGTTGTGTCATAGGAGGAAAATGTGGTTTAACGTCCGCCGGTTGACGCCATATGGAACTGAAGCGTCATAGAATACACCCCCTCTACAAAAGTACTCCCACCGGATTACTTTTGTGCAAGTGGTGGACCAAACTCCCTTTGAGTTGAAAAAAAACACAACAACATAAAATAAGGAAAATAAAGAGAGAAAAAAAACGAAACAAAAATCAACCCCAAATACATCAGCTGCATCTTTTTGACTCACTTGTGTAAACAAAGTGAGTCTATGTTTTAACCCGGTGTTCGGTTGTGTGTGTGTGTGTGTGTGTGTGTGTGTGTGTCTGTGTGTGTGTCTGTGTGTGTGTCTGTGTGTCTGTGTGTCCGTGGTAAACTTTAACATTGACATTTTCTCTGCAAATACTTTGTCAGTTGACACCAAATTAGACATAAAAATAGGAAAACTTCAGTTCTTTCCAGTCATCTTGTTTAAAACAATATTGCACCTCTGGAATGGGCACAAAAAAATAAAAAATGAAGCCTAATTATATGCAAACTGCATTTACTGTTATATTTATATTTTTTGTATTCTCTAAACTTGGCACTTGGATCTGATATTCTGGCCCAACAACAAGAGCAGTCATTATTATCATTTTTTGTTCAAACAGGAACTTCTTTTGCTAAGCATGGAAGTTTTATTTATTTTGCAAACGTTTCGGTGCAGATAGTAAAAAAGGGAAATTACTCTGTAATTAATGCTAGGGGACTTAATTCGCTTTAAACTGATCTTTCTCATCTTAAATATTACATTTTGAAATTATACACAATACATAAAAAGCTTGGATTTTTTTTTTCCAGTATATCACAAGTGAGTCTTGAAGGCCTTGCCTCTCTTGTTTTTTTTGTTTTTGTTTTTTTTGTTTTTTTGTTGTTGTTTTTTTTGTTGTTGTTGTTGTTGTTTTCAATAAAAATAGTGTCCTTACATACTCTATCTTAATTAAGTTGCATTAAAAATCCTTTTTGCACATGTCCAGAGAAGGAATTTCTGCAATCGTGTATTCATAAACAATAAACCAGTCACGAGTCCGCTAGAAATTCACACACTTGTTACGTGCAGTAACATCTTGTGAAGCTTAAGAGATGCTCCTTTTCAATTTATAATTCCGCTGAACTGGTTTTAATTTTTGAAATGTATTTTTTATATGCTGTTTGCAGTCAAAGTTATGTAAGCATTTGATGTTGAAGTTCCATCATATGATATATTGTGGAGTGATGGCCTAGAGGTAACGCGTCCGCCTAGGAAGCGAGAGAATCTGAGCGCGCTAGTTCGAATCACGGTTCAGCCGCCGATATTTTCTCCCCCTCCACTAGACCTTGAGTGGTGGTCTGGACGCTAGTCATTCGGATGAGACGATAAACCGAAGTCCCGTGTGCAGCATGCACTTAGCGCACGTAAAAGAACCCACGGCAACAAAAGGATTGTTCCTGGCAAAATTCTATAGAAAAATCCACATCGAAAGGAAAAACA
>NC_134890.1:25979391-25989391 GCF_041734735.1 Babylonia areolata | reverse complement strand
ATAATGTCATCCTGGTACAAAATGTCAACCCAGTACAGAACGTTATCCTGGTAAATAATGTTATCCAGGTACAAAATGTCAACCCAGTACAGAACGTTATCTTGGTAAAGAATGACATCCTGGTACAGAATGTCACCCCAGTGCAGAACGTTATCCTGGTAAATAATTTTATCCTGATACAGAATGTCACCCCAGTACAGAACGTTATTCTGGTAAAGAATGTTATCCTGGTACAAAATGTCACCCCAGTACAAAATGTCACCCCAGTGCAGAATGTTATCCTGGTAAAGAATGTCATCCTGGTTCTAAATGTCACCTCGGTACAAAACGTCATTCCGATCCAGAATATCACCTGGATATTGAATGTCATCCCATTACAGAAAGTCACCCCAGTAAAAACCAGTACAGAATGTCACCCCAGTACAGAATGTCCTCTCGGAAGGGAATGTAACCCCAGTACAAAAAAGTCACCCTGTTGAAATTCTGTATCGATGTCGTGTTAGAGAATGTCACCCAGGTACAACAGCCGTGTCACCCTGGGTCGCACTGTATATCGGCAGACCCAATGCAGAACAAATTGTCGCCATTTGGGTCGGGTCTGACTGATCACCTCTTTTGTGTGAATCAGAAGCCGCCACCAGCCTGGCTGTGGACTTTGAATCCCCCCCCCCCCCCCCATCTACACCACGAGACCCCCCCCCCCCTCTCTCTCTCTCTGTCTGTCTTTCTAACTCACTCACTCACTCATACACACTCCCCTTCCTGTCCTGCTCTCTCTCTCTCTCTCTCTCCCCCCCCCCCTCCCTCTCTCTCTCTCTCTCCCCTCTCTCTCCCTCTCTCTCTTAATTTTATTCAAAACATAAATTACTACAGCCCTCAGACGACGAGACGTCAGTGTTCTACCAAACAAAAGGCCTCTGCAGTCACTGCAGGTGTGGCAAGAAGAGGAGGTGGGGGGGAGGGAGCGGGGGGGGGGGGGGGGGGGGGGCAGGGGGGGTACATGGGGGATGAAGGGGTTGAGGGGGGGGGGGGGGTGTACCTTTATTTTCTTCAAGACAATCGTTGTTGTTGTTTCCTCCCAAAAGGTAATGATACTATGAATACCGAAACAACTCCCGGCTTCCCAACAGTGGGGGTGGGGGGTGGGGGGTGGGGGTGAGTGAGGGGTCGCAGACCAGTATCTCTCCACACGAGTTATTTATTTTCACGGCAGACAAATGTATTGTGTAGCACGCGAGTGCCGCAATACATCAGTGAAAAGAAGATGACATTAACTCACTCAGTACGGCCAGTCCTCTCTTCTCCTCTACACAGACCCCTCGGATGTCCAGTGGGTGTCTCAATGACCCAACCTTTAGCTTCCGTCGTCAGAATTGTGGTATTCTTTGTCAACATTCACGACTTCAGTATAAGAGCCTTCCGCTTGCAATATTTTGATGATGGTCATTGGGGTGAAACGCTGTTAACGTCGTCTCTTTCGCCGTTCGTATGGAGAGAGTTAACAAGACAAGTTTGATTAAACAAGGTTGTTTGAAATATTTTTTTCTGGATTTAATTTGTGTCTGATAACCCTCAGTTCTGCACAATCTAGCACACAATGGACTTCATCTTCCTTTGACTTTTTTTTTGCATAATGGACAAATCGTATCAGAAATGTTAGATTGTCTATAACGATGCCGATGAACTAACAGTTCAGAAACACCAAATCTAAATTTCGTCGTTATATACTTCAGATGCCTGTCAACATTCATAGACATATACGTTGGAAAATTATGTAAGTCATTGACAAGTCGATAAATCTCAAACCTGTCACTGCCTTGGATATGTGAATTCCAGTTTTGCCATCTGCTGTCAATCATTCTGTCTCGGAGCACACGAATAAAAGCTTCAGTATCTCCTACCCCTTGGCTAAGCCACACAAATTCAAATGCATGTTCACATAACCACCGTGACATTCGAAACCCAATATTTCTTACCTCTGCCATCTAAATCTGATAACATTCTGTCTCCCTTATATGGTAGTCTATGAGTATCCATCCGTGTCAGCTTTAACCAGTAATGAATTTTAGTAGCAGACTGTAAAGATATCGGTTATCTAATTGTTTCGCCATACATAAAATCTTCATGTGTTTGTGGGGACACCCCCAAGGACTTTTTTCAAAGCATACAAATAAACTTTCTTGCAGTGCATAGCGGCAGCGTCAAGACCCCATAATTCTGCACCATATTGTATCATAGGTTGAATTTGTGCATAAAATATTTCCAAGAAAAGTTTCAGTGACTGGTTATTCAACAATCATAACTTCTTCATGACACCTATCGATACACTTTTAGCTCTGCTTGTCATGTTTTTACAGGCAAAAATAAAGCTTAAACGTGTTGAAAAATACAAACCTATCTACTCATTTACTACAGGCATTATCAACCCGTTATATGTCCATCTTTTCCTTACAGAAAGATATCCACCCTTTCTAAATACTATCATATTGCTTTTATCCACATTAACATTTAGCTGAAGAGAAGGTACGGCACGTTGCAGACTGTTTAGCTGATTTTGTAATCCTATTATTGTTTCTGACATGAATACAACATAATCCACGGGGAGAAAAATGAACATTTCCAGAAAATCGCTAGTAAAAAAAAGATGTGGCACCGTGTCTTTCAGAACTGATAACTTCTACTGTTAACTTGTTTATGAGTAAAGAAAATATAACAGGGTTGCAAATGTCACCTTGTTTAACCCCAAACGTACAGCTAATACATTCAGTTAAACAGGCACCACAACGTACCCTTGCCTTCACGCAGTCATACATACTCATAATACATCTGTACAGTTTTCCACGGATACCATTTTTAAACAAGATAGGCCAAAGTAAGCATTTATGAATGGAGTCAAACGCTATTTCAAAATCAATGAAAGCCACGTACAATTTGCGATTCAAACAAAATTGTCTCTGTATGAAAGCCATCAGCGTAATCATGTGGTCTATAGTAAAATAATTTCGCCTGAACCCAACTTGAAATTCTCCTGTAATATTATTTTCTTCCACCCACAAGCAGTACATTTGGGGGGAGGGGGGGTATCTAGTTAAATATACACAGAGAGAGAGAGAGAGAGAGAGAGAGAGAGAGAGAGAGAGAGACAGAAAGACGGACAGACAGACGGACAGACAGAAAGAGTGACAGAGAGCGAAAGAGAGAGAAAGAAAAAGTAGAGGCTGGAGTGCATGGCAGAGTTTGAGGGGGGACGATAATGCACATGGACAGGGAAGGAGAGAGCGTCCAGTTATTTCACAGTTACCGTGCGGTCAGTAGGGGGTAGAAGTGACGGGGGATAGGGGAGCTCCACACACACACACACACACACACACCACATCACACCACACCAAATTGCGCACGCACACACACACACAAACACACACACACACACACACACACACACACACACACACACACATACACAGGCGTTCGCGCACAGGCACACACATAGAGATACACAACAAACTCCACCAAGCCTTCACGCCGACACCCCCTCCCCGCCTCACCTCCCTCCCCCACCACTCACACACACACACACACACACACACACACACACACACACACACACACACACACACACAGAGAGAGAGAGAGAGAGAGAGAGAGAGAGAGAGAGAGAGAGAGAACACAACTGATCTTGTAAGATCAAACCAATATGGAGACACCTGCAGGACACGATAGATAATTGACTGTCACACACACACCTAACTATATATCCATATCAAAAGAGAGATTGGGGGGGGGATGTGTGTGTGTGTGTGTGTGTGTGTGTGTGTGTGTGTGTGTGTGTGTGTGTGTGTGTGTGTGTGTGGTGTGTGTGTGTGGTGTGTGTGTGTGTGTGTGTGTGTGTGTGTGTGTTCATCAACCACCGTCGCCTCTCTTCCTTGCTCCCTTGTTGGAGACGTGAGATTGGAGTTGGGGAAAAGAGAGAGGGTGGTGGCGGGGGGTGGGGGTGGTGGGGGAGGGCGTAGGGGGTGAGGCGTTGGGGGGTGAGAGGAGATTGAAATGAAGGGGGCGAGAAGACTGTCAGCATGGAAAGAGATTGGTAGGAATGGTGTTAACAGGAAAAACAAACAAACAGATTAGCAGGAATGGTGTTAACAGAAAAACAAACAAACAGATTAGCAGGAAGGATGTTAACAGAAAAAAAACAGATTAGCAGGAAGGGTGTTAACAGAAAAACAGATTAGCAGGAAGGGTGTTAACAGAAAGAAAAAAAAAAGATTAGGAGGAAGGGTATTAACAGGAGATTTCAGAAAGGGTGTTGACAAAAACAAGATATTTACAGAAGGGTGTTGATAAAAGAAGATATTTACAGGAAGGGTGTTGACAAAACCAAGAGATTTACAGGAAGAGTGTTGACATAAACAAGAGATTTCAGGAAGTGTGTCAACAGAAAAAAGAGATGTTCAAGAAGGATGTCAACAGAAACAAGAGATGTTCAGGAAGGGTGTCAACAGAAACAAGAGATGTTCAGGAAGTGAGTCAACAGAAACAAGAGATGTTCAGGAAGGGTGTCAACAGAAACAAGAGATGTTCAGGAAGGGTGTCAACAGAAACAAGAGATGTTCGGGAAGGGTGTCAACAGAAACAAGAGATGTTCAGGAAGTGTGTTAACAGAAACAAGAGATGTTCAGGAATGGTGTTAACAGAACCAGATGTTCAGGATGTGTGTTAACAGAAACAAGAGATGTTCAGGAAGTGTGTCAACAGAAACAAGAGATGTTCAGGAATGGTGTCAACAGAAACAGATGTTCAGGAAGTGTGTTAACAGAAACAAGAGATGTTCAGGAAGTGTGTCAACAGAAACAAGAGATGTTTCGGAAGTGTAACAACATAAACAAGAGATGATCAGAAAGGGTGTTAACAGAAACGAGAGATGTTTAGGAAGGGTTCAACAGAAACAAGAGATGTTCGGGAAGGGTGTCAACAGAAACAAGAGATGTTCAGGAAGTGAGTCAACAGAAACAAGAGATGTTCGGGAAGGGTGTTAACAGAAACAAGAGATGTTCAGGAAGGGTGTCAACAGAAACAAGAGATGTTCGGGAAGGCTGTTAACAGAAACAAGAGATGTTCAGGAAGGGTGTCAACAGAAACAAGAGATGTTCAGGAAGGGTGTCAACAGAAACAAGAGATGTTCAGGAAGTGTGTCAACAGAAACAAGAGATGTTCAGGAAGTGTGTCAACAGAAACAAGAGATGGTCAGGAAGGGTGTTAACAGAAACAGATGTTCAGAAAGTGTGTCAACAGAAACAAGAGATGTTCAGGAAGGGTGTTAACAGAAACAAGAGATGTTCAGGAAGTGAGTCAACAGAAACAAAAGATGTTCGGGAAGGGTGTCAACAGAAACAAGAGATGTTCAGGAAGGGTGTTAACAGAAACAAGAGATGTTCAGGAAGGGTGTCAACAGAAACAAGAGATGTTTAGGAAGTGAGTCAACAGAAACAAGAGATGTTCGGGAAGGGTGTCAACAGAAACAAGAGATGTTCGGGAAGGGTGTTAACAGAAACAAGAGATGTTCAGGAAGGGTGTTAACAGAAACAAAATATGTTCAGGAAGAGTGTCAACAGAAACAAGACGTGTTCGGGAAGGGTGTTAACAGAAACAAGAGATTTCAGGAAGGGTGTTGACATAAACAAGAGATTTCAGGAAGTGTGTCAACAGAAAAAAGAGATGTTCAGGAAGGGTGTCAACAGAAACAAAGATGTTCAGGAAGGGTGTCAACAGAAACAAGAGATGTTCAGGAAGTGTGTCAACAGAAAAGAGAGATGTTCAGGAAGGGTGTCAACAGAAACAAGAGATGTTCAGGAAGGGTGTCAACAGAAAAAAGATATGTTCGGGAAGTGTGTCAACAGAAACAAGAGATGTTCAGGAATGGTGTTAACAGAAACAAGAGATGTTCAGGAATGGTGTCAACAGAAACAGATGTTCAGGAAGTGTGTTAACAGAAACAAGAGATGTTCAGGAAGTGTGTCAACAGAAACAAGAGATGTTCAGGAATGGTGTCAACAGAAACAGATGTTCAGGAAGGGTGTTAACAGAAACAAGAGATGTTCAGGAAGTGTGTTAACAGAAACAAGAGATGTTCAGGAAGTGTGTCAACAGAAACAAGAGATGTTTCGGAAGTGTAACAACATAAACAAGAGATGATCAGAAAGGGTGTTAACAGAAACAAGAGATGTTCGGGAAGAGTGTCAACAGAAACAAGAGATGTTCAGGAAGTGAGTCAACAGAAACAAGAGATGTTCGGGAAGTGTGTTAACAGAAACAAGAGATGTTCAGGAAGGGTGTTAACAGAAACAAGAGATGTTCAGGAAGGATGTTAACAGAAACAAGAGATGTTCAGGAAGGGTGTTAACAGAAACAAGAGATGTTCAGGAAGGATGTTAACAGAAACAAGAGATGTGCAGGAAGGGTGTTAACAGAAACAAGAGATGTTCAGGAAGTGAGTAAACAGAAACCAAAGATGTTCGGGAAGGGTGTTAACAGAAACAAGAGATGTTCAGGAAGGGTGTTAACAGAAACAAGATATGAGCAGCAAGGGTTTTAACGAAGAGACAAAGAAGATTGTGAACAAAGAGAGAAGAGTGTATAAATCCACACAAACACACACACACACACACACACACACACACAAACTCACCTTTTCACAACCACGTCTGACAGTAATGACACAAGATCCGAATCCATGTCATCATTTTCTCCCTCGTTGACGTCAGCAGTGACGTCATGCAGTTCATCGCACATCATGCTTCACACAGTAAAACACTCCATCACATCACATCTTGCACACTGAACACAGAAGAAGACAGGACTTTAACTTAAACAGCTTCCCTTTCGCTCCGTCGACGGTCCGACAGAGACGTGAATTGATACAGAACGTGCTGCAGTCACAAAGATGTCACCACTGTCCGCTCCGTTACAACAGCACGAATAAGGTGGACTTTACATGAAGAACGGTCGTCCCAGCTATATAAAACTAAACGCACTCACTCACTCACACACACACACACACACACATACACACACGAGTCGTTCTGTCAGTCACGTGAACACAGATCCACGTGAGAATGGTGGTGGATGAATCGTCGGTCAGACGTTGGACTTGTGATCCAGTGATCAGAGTTGGAGGCCCTGTTTCGGCATGGTGCTGTGACGGGCACAATAGCCGAGTGGTTAAAGCGTTGGACTGTCAATCTGAGGGTCCCGGGTTCGAATCACGGTGACGGCGTCTGGTGGTTGAAGGGTGGAGATTTTTCAGATCTCCCAGGTCAACATATGTGCAGACCTGCTAGTGCCTGAACCCCCTTCGTGTGTATATGCAAGCAGAACATCAAATACGCACGTTAAAGATCCTGTAATCCATGTCAGCGTTCGGTGGGTTATGGAAACAAGAACATACCCAGCATGCACACCCCCGAAAACGGAGTATGGCTGCCTACATGGCGGGGTAAAAACGGTCATACACGTAAAAGCCCACTCGTGTGCATACGAGTGAACGTGGGAGTTGCAGCCCACGAACGCAGAAGAAGAAGAAGAAGGCATGGTGCTGTGCCCTTAACAAAGTCCGATTTTTTTCACCACACCAAGCAGTGAATGGGAAGGGCCGACATGTTTTTGATTGGGAGGGGTGGGGGGGGGGGGGGGGACGGGGAGGAGGGGGGGCGCGGGGGGGGGGGGGGAGGGGGTTAAGAGCGGCAAAGGGAGAGGATTGGGCCCCACCTTCCTATGCCTAGCGCTGGACACAGTGGAAATGACTTCACTGCCTTCCAATGCCCAGCGCTGGACACAGTGGAAATGAATTCACTGCCTTCCAATGCCTAGCGCTGGACACAGTGGATATGAATTCACTGCCTTCCTATGCCTAGCGCTGGACACAGTGGATATGAATTCACTGCCTTCCTATGCCAAGCGCTGGACACAGTGGATATGAATTCACTGCCTTCCTATGCCTAGCGCTGGACACAGTGGATATGAATTCACTGCCTTCCTATGCCTAGCGCTGGACACAGTGGATATGAATTCACTGCCTTCCTATGCCTATCGCTGGACACAGTGGAAATGAATTCACTGCCTTCCTATGCCTAGCGCTGGACACAGTGGATATGAATTCACTGCCTTCCTATGCCTAGCGCTGGACACAGTGGAAATGAATTCACTGCCTTCCTATGCCCATCGCTGGGACACAGTCGATATGAATTCACTGCCTTCCTATGCCTAGCGCTGGACACAGTGGTTATGAATTCACTGCTTTCCAATGCCTAGCGCTGGACACAGTGGATATGAATTCACTGCCTTCCTATGCCTAGCGCTGGGACACAGTAGATATGAATTCACTGCTTTCCAATGCCTATCGCTGGACACAGTGGAAATGAATTCACTGCCTTCCTATGCCTAGCGCTGGACACAGTGGATATGAATTCACTGCCTTCCTATGCCTAGCGCTGGACACAGTGGAAATGAATTCACTGCCTTCCTATGCCTAGCGCTGGACACAGTGGTTATGAATTCACTGCTTTCCAATGCCTAGCGCTGGACACAGTGGAAATGATTTCACTGCCTTCCTATGCCTAGTGCTGGACACAGTGGAAATGATTTCACTGCCTTCCTATGCCTAGTGCTGGACACAGTGGAAATGATTTCACTGCCTTCCTATGCCTAGTGCTGGACACAGTGGAAATGATTTCACTTCCTTCCAATGCCTAGCGCTGGGACACAGTGGTTATGAATTCACTGCCTTCCTATGCCCAGCGCTGAACACAGTGGAAATGAATTCACTGCCTTCCTACGCCAAGCGCTGGACACAGTGGATATGAATTCACTGCCTTCCTATGCATATTCCAAGCGCTGGACACAGTGGATATGAATTCACTGCCTTCCTATGCATATGCCAAGCGCTGGACACAGTGGATATGAATTCACTGCCTTCCTATGCCTAGCGCTGGACACAGTGGATATGAATACACTGCCTTCCTATGCCAAGCGATGGACACAGTGGATATATGACTTCACTTCCTCTACAGCTGAAAATAGCTATGGGAACATCACCATTTAATCTTCTTTTTTTTTTTTCATTTCGAAATTAATGATGATTGAACTGGCTGATCATCATCAAAGCTGTCAGAGTTGATGAACGCTTCTGGGCATTCTGCCCCTGCCCTCACTCCTGGTCACAACACCCTTCGTTCTCTGGTCTGGTGTGAATTGTCGCCGGCTGTTCTCCCTCGCACAGCAACTGTGATCGAACGAGCGACGACTTGAGAGAGTGAATATGAGACAACGTGGAAAAGAAAATGTTTTGCGTTGTTTGTGTCAATCAATCAATCAAAAACACATGGAAATTAAGTTGTGCAATCACAAACTCGTTGTAAACACAAGCATAAAATCATCATGCGCAACATAAGAAGAGATTAAAACTAGTCAAATAAGAATTCCCAATAGCTGGCGATAGACAATAGGGTATTGCACAAGAATATTTACAAATGAAAACATCCAACAAAAAAGGGTATATATTACTAAAAATGACATGCGCGCACGCACGCACGCACACACACACATACACACACACGCGCGCGCGCACACACACACACACACACACACACACACACACACGTTAAGACTATAAGGTATTGTACAACAATACATTAATGAAAACATCAAGGGAATAAATCGTATATATATAAGTAAAATGCACACACACACTCACACACACGCACACGCACACATACACATGGATGTAGGCACGTATGCATGCATGCACATAACATATGTAACGCCAATAAAATTAGTACATTAACATGCCTCCCACCGCCTGCCATCAGCTGACAGATGAACACTGTATCATGGACAGTCCAGTTCCAAAGGGTGTGAACTGAAGCATTGTGTGTTTGACGGAAAGGAATTATGTTTGGTCTCCGTCAGTCCATCCACATCTCTCCTCACCCACCCTCCCTTCCTCTTG
>NC_134890.1:25971891-25974391 GCF_041734735.1 Babylonia areolata | reverse complement strand
CTCTCTCAGTTGTGTCATCGCTCTCTGTCTGTCTGTCTGTCTCTCTCTCTCTGAGTTGTGTCATTCATTGCTGTGTGTGTGTGTGTGAAAGTCGGGTGATTCATGCTGACGACTTGCTATTTTAAGGCGCCGAGGGAGATTTAATCAGACCTTGGAATCCGGAGCCAGCGCCGCGCGCCAGGGTTCGGGGGCCCCGGTTTGGGCATGGTGCTGTGTCCCTGGGGAAGACATCATCACTCCACCCTGGTGTCAAGGTGCACCTCACTTTCAGCGACAACGTGAACTTCACACTAGCTTTCCCCCACACGCTTCCCTCTTCTTTTCTCCTCGGCAGACGTCTGTCACACACACACACACACACACACACACACACACACACACACACACACACACACACACACACACACACACACGCACAGAGGCGCGCGCGCAGACGCACACATACAGATACACAAATAACTCCACCAAGCTTCCTTGCCCCGCCCCCAACCTTCCCACCCACCCCCACCCCACCACCACCCACACACACACACACACACACACACACACACACACACACACACACACACACACACACACACACGATAAACATGATAATGAAAGATCGAAGCCAACGAGGAGACACCTGCAGGATATAACAGTTAACTGGCTGTCACACACACACACACACACACACACACACACACACACACACACACACACACACACACACACACACACACACACACACACACACACACACACACACACACACACACACACACACACACACACACACACATTGAGAGACAAAGACAAAGACAGACAAATAGTAAACAGAGACTGTCATGTAGAAATCTTTTTTTGAAGTTAAAACAGTAAAAAAATCGTCGACAAAATTCTTCACTCTTCAGTCAACAAGGTGACGTCTTGCCCTGGCCTCACGTCCAGTTTTTATCTCACACAGCTGTTGCTGTTCCCAGCTATAACTCTCCATCTTTCTGACTCAGCGCATTGGCCACATGTAGGTCAAGTGCTGACCTCTCACAAACACTTCCGTGTCACAGGCAGCCACAATGACGTGACTTCCGCTCTCTCTCTCTCTCTCTCTCTCTCTCTCTCTCTCTCTCTCTCTCTCTGCACAGAGCCAAGTGGGCCACAAGGAATGCCGTCCTAAGAGAGAGAGAGAGAGAGACAGACCGACAGAGAGAGCGAGAGAGAGAGACAGACCGACAGAGAGAGCGAGAGACAGACAGACCGACAGAGAGAGCGAGAGACAGTCAGACCGACAGAGAGAGCGAGAGAGAGAGACAGACCGACAGAGAGAGCGAGAGACAGACAGACCGACAGAGAGAGCGAGAGACAGTCAGACCGACAGAGAGAGCGAGAGACAGACAGACCGACAGAGAGAGCGAGAGAGAGAGAGACAGACAGAGACAGAGAAACAGACACAGACAGACAGACAGACAGACAGAGCACATAAAATGTCCATCGGCTGTAACAGGCAGATAACTCATCAACTGAACTGAACAGTATGACTCTTGAAAAAAAAAGGAAAAAAAAAGGAGAAAAAAAAAAGAAAAGAAAAGAAAAAAAAAAAGAAAAAAAAAGAGGAGGGAACGGAGGACTGATTCTGAAAATGATTAATTATGGAGTGCATTAATGCACAAAAGCATTATTATGGTAATAGAATAGAATATTTCCTTATTACCAAGTGTACCGGGGTCATAAGGAATATTGGGGGGATCGGGGGTGGGGGGTGGGGCGGAGAGGGGGGATAGTACATAACAAACAAGGTACGAACATAATCGAAAATCATACACGAACACAGATACAGTAGAAATTAGGATACACACAAGTGAATATCAATATAAAAACTTGTGCACACACACACACACACACACACACCAATAATAATATTAATGATAACAATAACAACAACAACAACAATAGTAATAATGCTGTTTTTATTATTATTATTATCATTATCATTATTATTATTATTATTATTATTATTATCATTGTTGTTGTTGTTGTTGTCGTTGTTGTTTTCATTATTATTAGCTCGTTACAACAATTTGGATAGATTTTATATTCAGAGGGAAAAAAATAATCTAAAATGTCTAATGTTGTACTCTCAACAAGAGACTTTTTTTTTTAAAGATACGATAATCACCAATCCCAGTTCGTTCTTACGATGATTTGGACACATTATTCATCAACTGTTATATTCATAAAAAAAAAAAGAAAAAAAAAGATCTAATGCTTTGTTTTCAACAAGAAACGTTTTGAATTAATCACTGGTGCAGTTTTCACACTCAGTGTTTCTTGTCAAGTTTAATCATGGCTCTTGCCGCTGATAAAAAAAAAAAAATAAAAATAAAATAAAATATGCATCGTACCTTACTTATGGTTCGAACATCTAATTAATCACTTTCCTGCTGTTTTTCAAGATGCTTGACACTGGTAGTCTCCCCTGACGTCGTTCATGCATTTGATCACTGGTCTGTCTCACAGGGTT
>NC_134890.1:25941891-25966891 GCF_041734735.1 Babylonia areolata | reverse complement strand
GGTTTGTACTGTGCTGTTTTGTGCAGTGTTTGTACTGTGCTGTTTTGTGCAGTGTTTGTACTGTGTTGTTTTGTGCAGTGTTTGTACTGTGCTGTTTTGTGCAGTGTTTGTACTGTGCTGTTTTGTGCAGTGTTTGTACTGTGCTGTTTTGTGCAGTGTTTGTACTGTGTTGTTTTGTGCAGTGTTTGTACTGTGCTGTTTTGTGTAGAGTTTGTGTCGTGTCAGTTAGTGCAGAATTCGTTACAGACAAAAACAACAACGAGGACGACAATAAATAAATAATAAATAGATAAATAACAAATAGAAAGAAAGAAAGACAGGTAGACAGACAGACAGATAGATAGATAGATAGATAGATAGATAGATATCAGAAAAAGTCAGACAGTCAGTTGTGATAGTGAATTCAGCTCCACTCTCATGATCTCTCTGCCTTCCCCCTCCCCCACTCTCAACACCTACACACCACACCCCCTCTCTCTCTCTCTCTCTCTCTCTCTCTCTCTCTCTCTCTCTCTCTCTGTCCGTCGAATTCTAGAAAGATCATGAATATAATTAAAATCCATAATCCAGGGTGCAGCGGTTTCACGCTGAGAGCAATAACTGTCAGCCCGGGGGGGTGTTTAGAGGGGGTGTACAATTTCACCCTGCACACCCACCGCGTCACGTACAAATCATAAGACGTAGCAGTTCCTGAAGGGTGTTGAGTGAGGGTGGGTTTGGAGGATGGGGGGGGTGGGGGGGTGGGGGGTGGGGGGGGGGCGTAATGCTTACCACACTCCCCCTGTAACATCATCACTGACAGATTGTAGCGCTATTTTCTTTCCTTTCTGTATGTATTATTTCCATTGGTAACATGAAGCAGTAGTTCGTTCAGTCTCTGGTACCACACTGTTACTGTTTCAGTTCTTCATTTCCCCCCCCCCTCTTTTCATTCAGACTGATGACAGTGGACATGGGAGCAGTCGCTGTAACGTAGTAATTACGTCAAGGACTGGGGGACTGTTGTGCTCCGTTCTGAGCAGCGCTGTTTGCTTAGCACTAAGCTTAGCATTAGTTAGTTTGTTAGTTAGCTAGTTAGTTAGTTATCATTTTGAAATATTTCTATTTATCTATTCAATTATTCATTCATCTAGTTAATTAGTTATTATCTTTATTCATGTTTTTTGTTTTGTTTTGTTTTTGTTTTACTTCTTCAAGGCCTGACTAAGCGCAGTGGGTTACGGTGCTTGGCAGGCATCTGCTTAGCAGATGTCAAGTCAAGTCAAGTCAAGCCAAGTCAAGATGTTATTTCATGATGGTAAACTGAATATGCAACAATTGCTTTTTTACATCAAGCCATCAATGAAAATGATATTTTAAAAAAATAATTAAAAAATTAAAAAGAAGGGAAAAGAAAGAAAAAAATAGAAGAAAAAATACGTGAAGCAGCGTGTATGGATTAGTTCGAACGCAGTGACGCCTCCTTGAGAAACTGAGCTTGGGGCATTCAGGATTTTCCAAAGTCTCTGTGTGTGTGTGTGTGTGTGTGTGTCACGGTGGTCAACACATGACTCATCACTTTTAAGCGAGAGCTTTTTAACAATTATGCCACAACCAATTATGAAAAACACAGCGGCTAATACTGCGAACAAATACAGACTAATGCTATGAAATCAGTATCGACAATAACACACACAAAAATATAGCGACCAAAATTATGGAAAAATCGATTAACATTAAGAAAGAGTCACCACCACTACTATGAACAAAAATGACGATCATGAAAAAAAAGTAACGACTAATACTATGGAAAAAAAAGGTAAAGACCAACAGTCAGAAAAAAGTAACAATCAACTGCATCTCTCTCTCTCTCTCTCTCTCTCTCTCTCTCTCTCTCTCTCTCTCTCTCTCTCTCTCAGTGACCATTGTTCACAGGTACCGATATAAAAATGTACACAATTCTGATCTCTTTTGTCAATTGTGTAAAGAGTCGATAGAAGATGAAGTACACTTTGTTTTGAAATGCCCCGTTTTGTGTGTTCTTCGTGAAAAATTTATCCCAAAGAAATATTATATATATCCATGTTCATTTCGATTTAATCTGCTGATGGCATCTACAGATGACGGACTTATACGTAATTTGGCTCTATATTTATATAAAGCTTTTCACTTAAGAGATATAATTATGTCGTGATTAATTGCTATAGTTCTGATGACATACACTAATGTTGTTATCGCCCCTCGTTCATATGGGGCTTTGGCCTTAATGAATAAACCATCTGAATCTGAATCTGAATCTGAATCAGTGACCATTGCCCCGTTCTCTGTACATGGTCTTGTAAACTTCCTCGGAAACAAAACAAGAGTCACACAACGATCCAATACCGTTCTTTCAAAAATTTCAGTTCCGCTGCTTTTTTTTTTTTTTTTTTCTCTTGATTTGAGCTTGGCACCCTTCCAAAAAGTATTCATGACTGCGGATCCAGCGCAAGCATTAACAGTATGGTATGAAACCTTTCTTGCAGTCGTTGACAGACTAGACATGCTCCTCTTCGGACGAGGAGAGTAAAACACAAAACACTTCCGAACTGGTTGACGCAAGATCTTATCAAAGCTGTGGCACTTAGAGATGCATTAGTTGCTGCTGGGAAAGAGACTGACTACAAAAAGCAAAGAAATAAAGTGAAAGATCTAGTTAAACAAACAAAGTCAAATCATTTTGAAAAACTTATCAACAATAACAGAGACACGGCAACATTATGGCGTGCTGTTAATGAAATTACCGATAAGCATAAAATGAAGACAAATGCTGTCGCCACTCTGTGGACAACGGATACTCTCAACAACCATTTTTTTAAGCATCAACAACCATTTTTTTAAGCATAGCTAAATCAGCACAAACTACCTTTCCTTCAGAATGTTGCATTACTCCTCCGTCGCTACAAACATTTTGTCAAGAGCGTCTTAAATCCAGTAACCCATTCGCTATCCCTTCACTTGCTGTTCGTGAAGTTGGTTCCTTAATCTCAACTCTAAAGAATACGAAAGTAATGGGTCCAGACAATTTAAATGCATCTGTTCTCAAGCTTGCTTTGCCCTACATAGTAGACTCCCTTACATACATTTACAATTTGTGCATCAAACAGAACAACGTTCCCTCTGCGCTAAAATCAGCAAAAGTAATTCCACTGCCAAAGTCAGACGATATCACAGATCTCAACAACTATCCCTACTATCAGTAGTGTCCAAGCCTATCGAAAAGCACGTCCACCAGCACCTTATGAAACATATGGAGCAAAATAACCTTTTTCATCCCCTTCAGTCTGGCTTTCGCCGTTATCATTCCTGTCACACAGCTTCACCCGGCTTTGTGATACGTGGTTATCTGCTGTCAACCAAAACAAGATCACTGGAACATTTTTTTTTTTTTTTTCTAGATTTAAAGAAGGCTTTCGATCTTGTGGATTACAGAATTCTGATAAAAAAAAAAAAAAAAAAAACCTGACTGAGTATACTCAAAACAAGGCAACTGTTTCCTTCTTCCGGTCTTTCCCGGAAACAGAACACAGCGTGTTTACTTAGACGGCTCGTATTCTTCTGAAGGTCATGTAGATCGTGGTGTTCCGCAAGGCTCTATTCTTGGACCCCTACTCTTTTGCATCTATATTAACGACTTGCCGATGCATATATCACCCAGCAATGTCATCTGCGATCTGTTCGCTGATGACAGTTCCCTTCATTGTAGCGACACCGACATTGATCTTGTAGAATCATCTCTACAACAGGGACTAAATGCCATTTCAGACTGGTGTTATCAAAACCACATGGAACTTAACCCACACAAAACAAAAAGTATGGCATTGACATCCAGACAGAAACACCAACGTAAACCTCTCATTTTAAAGCTCGAGGTAAACAAGAACTCAGTTGAACAAGTTTGTGAGCACCGCGTTCTTGGGGTAATTATTGATAAAGAACTGAACTGGCAAGCTCATATCAACCATGTATGCAAACAATTAGCCCGCAACTTGTTCTTACTCAATAAACTTAGATACTACATCGATGTGTGTGTGTGTGTGTGTGTGTGTGTGTGTGTGTGTGTGTGTGTGTGTGTGTGTGTGTGTGTGTGTGTGTGTGTGTGTTGGGTGGAGAGAGTGTGTGCATATGTATGGATATGAATGTGTGAATGCGTTCGTTTTATTACTTTTTATGATGATGATGGTGATTACTGTTCGTAGTAGTAGCAGTAGATGTAGCAGTGTTAACAACATTATTATTGTTGTGTCGTTATCGTTAATGTTGTTATAGTTGTCACAAGGACAGATTGGAAGACTGGGCGATGCCTAAAATCTTTATCCTTGAGTAATAATGTTCTTGAATCTCTCTCTCTCTCTCTCTCTCTCTCTCTCTCTCTATATATATATATATATATATATATATATATATATATATATATATATATATATATATAAAGTAACAACTAGTACTGTTAAAAAAAAAAAGTAATTACCAATATTTATAACCCTCTAAAATAAATAAATAAATACATTGCGACGAATTCCATGAAAAAAGTAACGACCAGTTTGATACAGCGCGGTGGAGCTGGAACCAGACTGCATATGGATGACAGGACAAGACAGAAGAACTTATTTCTTTAGAAACACCACATAGAAATACACGATAAGCGTACGTGAAAACACATCCTATTCCAGTGAACCAAACCACTTGGCTGACTGACAAAACACGAATGACACAGACATGAAGAAGAAGAAATGCAACAAGCAGTGACATAAACTATCAAAGGAATACGACGGGCGCAATAGCCGAGTGGTTAAAGCGTTGAACTGTCAATCTGAGGGTCCCGGGTTCGAATCACGGTGACGGCGCCTGGTGGGTAAAGGGTGGAGATTTTTACGATCTCCCAGGTCAACATATGTGCAGACCTGCTAGTGCCTGAACCCCCTTCGTGTGTATATGCAAGCAGAAGATCAAATACGCACGTTAAAGATTCTGTAATCCATGTCAGCGTTCGGTGGGTTATGGAAACAAGAACATACCCAGCATGCACACCCCCGAAAACGTAGTATGGCTGCCTACATGGCGGGGTAAAAACGGTCATACACGTAAAAGCCCACTCGTGTGCATACGAGTGAACGCAGAAGAATAAGAAGATCAAAGGAATACACAAACTGCAACTGCAGGCCCTATACTTATGATCACTCTCACGAATACGATCACCAGTGGGGTGAGGTATGCTATCTGTGTCAGTTAACCCAGTGTACAGGAACCATACCGGTGTTAATAATGATGGTGACAAAAAGTCACGATGTAATTCTGGGTGTGTGTAAAGCTAAATAAAACCTTCACAAAGCACACGTTTATCTATAATCAACTTTTTAAAAAAATAAAAAAAACAACAAACCAAACAACAACCAACCAAAAAACAAACAAAAAACCCAACGTTCTTCACAAGAGGCGAACCTGGCATGGTCAACCTTTTGCGTCATATTAATCAAACACGTGACAATCCGGAGGACGTCTTAGCCCTCACCCACCCACCCTCCACCCCCTCCTTCACCAGCCCCCCCCCCCCCCCCCCCCCCCCCCCCAACCCCCAACCCCCTTCCCCACTCTCCCGGCTTTGTAGAGCCCCTGCCGTGAGGTAGATGTAAAGTGTCAAAATACCTCAGAGCGGGAAATTGGGGGATTGAGAGGGGCATGTGTGTGTGTGTGTGTGTGTGTGTGTGTGTGTGTGTGTGTGTCTGTGTCTGTGTGTGTGTCTGTGTGTGTCTGTGGGTGTCTGTGTGTCTGTGTCTGTGTGTGTGAGAGAGAGAGAGAGAGTGTGTGAGTGTGTGCGTCCGTGCGTGCGTGTTTGTGTGTGTGTGTGTGTGTGTGTGTGTGTGTGTGTGTGTGTATGTCTGCCTCTATGTGTGTGTGTGTCTGTGTCTGTGTGTGAGTGTGTGTGTGTGTGAGAGAGAGAGAGAGAGAGAGAGAGAGAGTGTGTGTGTGTGTGTGTGTGTGTGTGTGTGTGTGTGTGTGAGCGGTAACAGGCCCAGTGGTGTCGTCACACATCAACAGAATTGGACACTGAAACGACAGGTTCTCCTTAGCTCGTGCCCTTGTTCAATGTATGTGGGGGGAGGGGGGGGGTGATGAGAGAGAGAAAGAAAAAGAGAGGATGTGAGTGAGAGAGGGAGATATATATATATATATATATATATATATATATATATATATATATATATATATATATATATATATATATATATATATATATATAAAGCAATTTTAACGCTTATTTTATGTTAATAATCCAAAGATAAATCCGCGAATGTTGTTCTGGAACTCAAGATTAATCCACAACAGTTGGAGGACCGACCAGCAGAACGTGTTAGTCTTGTGGTGAATACAAGGTCTGTGGAAGACGTACAAATGCATATAACATCACAGAGTGATAGTCAGAGCCGTAGGAATGACCTACAAAAACAGACCTCGTCTTCTTCTTCTTCTTCTGCGTTCGTGGGCTGCAACTCCCACGTTCACTCGTATGTACACGAGTGGGCTTTTACGTGTATGACCGTTTTTACCCCGCCATGTAGGCAGCCATACACCGCTTTCGAGGGTGTGCATGCTGGGTATGTTCTTGCTTCCATAACCCACCGAACGCTGACATGGATTACAGGATCTTTAACGTGCGTATTTGATTTTCTGCTTGCATATACACACGAAGGGGGTTCAGGTACTAGCAGGTCTGCACATATGTTGATATGGAAGATCGGAAAAATTCACACCCTTTACCCACCAGACGCCGTCACCGAGATTCGAACCCGGGACCCTGAGACTGAATGTCCAACGCTATAACCACTCGGCTATTGCGCCCGTCAGACCTCGTCATATAGTGACAAACAGATCCATAGACATGGCCTTGAGAATCGTAAAAAAAAACCCACTCAGAATATCAACGAAAACGTAAAACATCACGTAAAGTCAATCTCTATCGTACAGACAACTTGCGAAAAGGTAGCTCTTTACATGATGGCATTCAAAACCATAGATATGATCTGCAAAAACAAGGACCGTCACAGAATGATATTCAGAGCGCAGAGATAACCTACACAAACGTAGAACATTATAAAAATGACATTTAGAGCACAAAAAGCATCACGCAGTGACATTTAGATCTGTATACGTGATCCACAAAACGCAGCTCATCACAGAATTACAGAAAAGTAAACAAACAAACAAACAAACAAAGAAAAAAAGGGTCAAAGAGGCCCAGCAGAATTGGTATGAGCATGCCCGCAATGAAACAGAGAGCCATAGGTATGACCTACATAATCGTGCATCATTTCAGGATAGCCAAGGCTAAATACCTTCTTCTTTTTTGCGTTCACACATATGCACACGGGTGGGCTTTTACGTGTATGACCGTTTTTACCCCGCCATGTAGGCAGCCATACTCCGTTTTCGGGGGTGTGCATGCTGGGTATGTTCTTGTTTCCATAACCCACCGAACGCTGGCATGGATTACAGGATCTTTAACGTGCGTATTTGATCTTCTGCTTGCATATACACACGAAGGGGGTTCAGGCACTAGCAGGTCTGCACATATGTTGATCTGGGAGATCGGAAAAATCTCCACCCTTTACCCACCAGGCGCCGTCACCGTGATTCGAACCCGAGACCCTCAGTTTGACAGTCCAACGCTTTAACCACTCGGCTATTGCGCCCGTCAAGGCTGAATACCGAAATCCAGACACAAAGAAAAACAGTATCAGCAACAGAATGCATACAGAACTTGACGCTCTTCTAAGTGGTAGAAAGGACCACCACCACCACCACCACCACCAACAACAACAACAACAAAATCCCGGAAACGTGGAGCATCATTTTGAGGGTTGTGAAAATCGAAGAGAGGATCCAGGCCCCTAAAAAGGCCCCTAAAATCGTTTGGGGGTGTTCAAAGAGAGGGGGGCAGTGGCCTGCCATAGAACAGCACTGGAGGAATTGAAACTTCAGACCGGACCTGGTCAGCATCCTTGTTGGGCCCCAAGAACCACTGCTGGCGACTGTCAAACGACGGAAGATGGCATGGTTTGGTCGTGTCATACGACATAACACCCTCTCCAAAACCATCCTGCAAGGGACTGTGAGGGCGCAGACGGGGGCGGCAGAGAAAGAGCTGGTCCGACAACGTCAAGGAATGGACCAAAATGACGATGGCAGATCTCCTCACGACAGCTGCCAACAGATCGGCGTGACGAGCTATGACATCTTCCTCATGTCCCCCCCAACGACCCCAGCGGTCAAGGGAATGAGTGAGTGAGTGATGCACCGTGTACGTTATTCAAAATCCCACGGAAAATCTACTAACACGTAGAGCACTATATAGAGGTATCTATATCAGTAGAGAGGATCTAAACAGCCACACAGCGCTGGGCAGATCTACTCACACCAGTACGGAGCATCTAGGGTACACAGATCCAGAGCACTATGTGGAAGTATTACAGAACTATATAGGAGGACTTTCAGAGAATTATGGGACACTACATGAAGTTATCCAAAACCACAGCGAGGACTTTAGACATCTTCAGGACATGAACTCAATGCATCCACAGCCGTAGAGATGAACTGGTAATTAAAATAAATAAATAAATAAATGAAAGTAAAATTAAAAATTACTGAGCTATTTCTGAAATCTTCAAATCATGTTTCAGTGACAGAGGAAGTTTATAAAACTATGGGCTGTAAAATTTAGACTCGTTTTTGATCAGAGGCGTCCAAAATTTCAGACCACAGGTCTGTCTTCAGTGACTTTGTCAGTTGGAAAACTTTCTGCACACACGAGCGTTTTCCAAATCTGGAAATCATTTCCATCTACCACAGTGCTTGAAGACCAACTTGTGGTCTAAACCGTTGGACGTCTCCTATAAAATAAAGAAAAAGAAAAAAAAAAGAGTCTTCTTTTACAACCAATAGTTTTTATAAACATTCTCCGTTTGTAGTTTTTATAGACTTAACAGTCATATTCCATTCCATCAACGTATGCTTCAGTTTCAGTTTCAGTTTCAGTTTCTGTTTCAGTAGCTCAAAGAGGCGTCACTGCGTTCGGACAAATCCATATACACTACACCACATCTGCCAAGCAGATGCCTGACCAGCAGCGTAACCCAACGCGCTTAGTCAGGCCTTGAGAAAAAAAAGGAAAAAAAAAGAATAAATAAATAATAGATAAATACATAAAAAACTACTAATAATAATAATATGTATAAGGCGCAAAAACTTGATGAAGTCAATTATAAGCGTACATAAATAAATATTTTTTTTTTTAAGTAAGAAGAAGAAAAAGAAGAAGAAAATGAATAAATAAAAAAGACAACAATGATGACAAATAAGCAAATAAATGTAAAACATGCAGACACACATTCACACATACACACACATATGCACAACAGATATGCACCAAACATGCAGTTTCACAGATATGAAAGCACAGTCAAATACACATAAACGTACATGAGCCCCAACACACACACACATGCTTCAGTGGTTTATAAACAATGGCTGTGCTTTTCATTGCAAAACATTGGAAGTACATATGCGAGGAAGGGCCTCTGTTTATGAGTAGTGCTCAGTATATTGGATGCACACACCACCGTTTTCCAAAATTTCAGCATTATTTCATCTTGCCATGAAGAAGAAGACAATGAAAACTCCGAAATGGTCCTCAGCTTTCAGTGAATCCTGTACTATCATTTTTTATATTATTTTTCATGTTTATCGCTACAAACCCTCCTTGTATCATCATTATGGGTCAGGGAAGACGGGCGCAATAGCCGAGTGGTTAAAGCGTTGGACTGTCAATCTGAGGGTCCCGGGTTCGAATCACGGTGACGGCGCCTGGTGGGTAAAGGGTGGAGATTTTTACGATCTCCCAGGTCAACATATGTGCAGACCTGCTAGTGCCTGAACCCCCTTCGTGTGTATATGCAAGCAGAAGATCAAATACGCACGTTAAAGATTCTGTAATCCATGTCAGCGTTCGGTGGGTTATGGAAACAAGAACATACCCAGCATGCACACCCCCGAAAACGGAGTATGGCTGCCTACATGGCGGGATAAAAACGGTCATACACGTAAAAGCCCACTCGTGTGCATACGAGTGAACGCAGAAGAAGAAGAAGAAGAAGAAGAAATGGGTCAGGGAATGCGGAAGAAGAAGAAGTATCATCGTTATTATTCATTTTCGTGTCTACAGCCACTCCCGTGATCATGTTCTTACATTGCCACCAACGAAGACGTTGTGGTAAGTTCTTTTACACAAGCATCATCTCATCATATTCTCGAAGGGCCGTTGGGAAATTTTGGAACACACACAGGCACACACAGACACCTCCCCTCTCTCTCTCTCTCTCTCTCTCTCTCTCTCACACACACACACACACACACACACACACACACACACACACACACACACACACACACACACACGGTTGTTTGATCTGAGCTGTTGAAAATTCTAAAATGTCTCTCAGCAAGATGACTCTGACCATCACGTGAAACTAACAACTCACTCCTCAACCACCCACCCCAACCTCAACCCCAACACACACACACACACACACACACACACACACACACACACACAAACACACACTCACTCACAGAGAGAGAGAGAAAATGACACCATCTCCAAATGCCCGTCACTCCTGAAGGCACCGGAGCAGAAGAGACTCCTGCCATCATCTCAATATTTTCTCCGCCGTTCAGGTTTCTACAAGAAGAGGGGAAAAGTGACGACGAAGACTTGCTGTTTGTTTGTGGGAGCTGTTCCAGCGACACGCTCTCCACCTCTCTCTCTCTCTCTATCCATTTAGGAGCTGTGCCATCCCTGTCTTCAAACGTTCAGCCATGCGAGGCTTCCCTCCCTCCCTATGTCGCCCTTCCCCTCCCCCTCCCCCCCTCCTCGCTGTCGTCTGCTGCGTTTTGTCCTCCGCATGTCACGTGTCACTCAAGGGAAGTAACGGCTATTCAGGAGGGGAGCTAATTCCGCAGCCCCGCGCCACAGGGGACTATTTCCTGCGCGTAGGGGGACGAGTGGGGGAGAAAAGCGACACCATGCGACACTGTCTTTCAGTGCGCTTAGTAGGGGACCCTACAGGGAAGAGAGAGTTGGGCTGAGAGAGAGAGAGAGAGAGAGAGAGAGAGAGAAAGAGGGAGAGAGGGGGAATAGAGAGAGAGGGAGAGAGAGGGACACACACACACACACACACACACACACACACACACACACACACACACACACAGAGTAAAGAGTTGGGGAAGAGAGAGAAAGATAGAGAGAGGAAAGGACAGAGAGAGAAGATGGGAGAAGAAGAGAGAGAAATGGAATGAGAGAGAAGAGGGAGGATGAAGAAGTCTATCTGTTAGAGAGAAAGAGGGACAGGGAGAGACACACAGAGAGGAACATAGAGAGAGGGGGAGAGAGAGGGGGAGGGGAGAGAGGGAAAGACACAGAAATAGAATGAGAGAGAGAGGGGCGGGAAGTCTGGAAGAGAGAAAGAGGGACAATGAGAGAGAGAGAGAGGGGAGAGAGAGAGAGATAGGGAGGAACAGAGAGAGAGGGGGAGAGGGTGGGCAAGGAGAGAATAAAGAGATGGGAAGAAAGATAGGGAAAGACAGAGAGGGGGAAAGACAGAGAGAGAAAGGGTGGGGAGAGGAAGAGAGAGAAATGGAAAGAGCGAAAGGGGGAAGAGGAAGTCTATCTTGAAGAGAGAAAGAGGGACAGTGAGAGAGAGAGGGACAGAGAGAGAGAGTGAGAGAGAGAGAGAGGGAGAGAACAAAGAGAGGGGGAAGAACATGGTCATTGCATGCATGCTGCTATGAAGCTAAGGTTGATAACATTCCTAATTATTTGTATGCATTCATAGCAAGCATCGAAGCTTTGTTAAATGTTCATTTTCTTATGGATTTGTGATTTTAATACGGTACTGTGTTCACATTTCATAATTCTGTTTGTATCTACATCATCATAATTAAATTATAGTGTAATATGTGATGTGACAGTGGCTGGTGCACTGCTGTTGCCAGTGTATCCTGGTGTGTGTGTGTGTGTGTGTGTGTGTGTGTGTGTGTGTGGAGGAGAGTGTTGAGGAGTAAGTGCATTGACTCCGTGTGCATTTGAGTAGGTGGGCTTTTTATTCATATATTTCATCATTCATGTATTTCTCCGTTTATTTGACTTGTTTGTTTACTTATTTATCATCATTTATTGATTGACTGTTTCGGGCACTCGACTGTTGGCCGCCGTTCTTTCTCTGTCTCTAGACCTTGCTGTTGGAGTGGGCTTCCTCTTTCGCTTCGTCAGGTCTCCACACTCAGCACTTTCAGGTCTGGCCTTGGGGCCCACCTCTTGCCAAGGTGGCCTCCCTAGCCTGCCCTTCCTTGTCTTTAGTTTCTACAGTTTTAGAGTTATGCATGCGTGTGAATGACTGGTGCGAAAGCGCTTTGATTTGTCTCTGCACAAGATTCAGCGCTATATAGATACCATTATTATTATTTTAACTTTTTTTTTTTGTTGTTGATTCATTTTCTGTGATGTGTATTTGGAAATGTTTTGTTATGTGGTCTGCAAATAATGTTCTTCGTTAAGTTATCGTAATACATAGTCATCTTGACAAATGTTTTTGAGTGACTGAGCTGTGCACGTGTTGGGTGATTTGAGCACTGGAGACAAAGGAAAAAAATGTCAGTTTCAGTTTCAGTAGCTCAAGGAGGCGTCACTGTGTTCGGACAAATCCTTATACGCTACACCACATCTGCCAAGCAGATGCCTGACCAGCAGCGTAACCCAACGCGCTTAGTCAGGCCTTGAGAAAAAAGGTGAATAAATAATAGATAAATACATTTAAGAAACAACAACAAAACTACTAATAATATTAATAATATGTATAAGGCGCAAAAACTTGATGAAGTCAACTATAAGCGTACATAAATAATAAATAAATAATAAATAAATAAATAAATAAACAATTTTTTTTTAAAGTAGTAGTAGTAGTAGTAATAAATAAATAAATAAATAAATAACTAAAGACAACAATGATGATAAATAAGCAAATAAATGTAAAAGATGAAGACACACATTCACACATACACCCACATATGCATAACAGATATACACCAAACATGCAGTTTCACAGATATGAAGGCACAGTCAAATACACATAAACGTACATGAGCCCCAACACACACATACACACACACACATTACCCTGCACCTCCTCTACCAGAAAAAAATGTCATTAGTTTACAGTTTACAGTGGCTTCGGATCCACTCCGTTTACGCATACCCAGATTCAAACACTCGACTGTTGGCCGCCGTTCTTTCTCTGCCTCTGGACCTTGCAATTGGAATGAACTTCCTTTTTTTGCTTCGTCAAGTCTCCACACTCAGCTCTTTCATGTCTGGCCTTAAAACCCACCTCTTCCCAAAATAGCCTCCTTTGCCTGCCTCTTCCTTGTCTTTAGTTTCTACAGTTTTAGAGTTTTGCATGCGTGTGAATGACTGGTGCGAAAGCGCTTTGATTTGTCTCTGCACAAGATTCAGCGCTATATAAATACCATTATTATTATTATTATTACCTCCACGTTGCATCTTGAATTGAGTCTTCTTTCTGGGTTTCTGGTCTTTTATTGCAGTGAAGGTTTTCTATGAAGTTTTGTCCTGACACCTTCATAATGACGTAGTATGGATGACGTGCTGTTTGTTGTTTGCGTGTCAAGTCAAGTCAAGTCAAGATTTTATTTCATGATGGTAAATTGAATAAGCAACAATTGCTTTTTTACATCAAGCCATCAATGAAAATAATAATAATAATAATAATAATAATAATAATAATAATAATAATAATAATAATAATAATAATTAAAGAGAAGGGGAAAAAATTGAAGAAAAAAATAGGGGAGAGAGGGAGAGAGAGAGAGAGAGAGAGAGAGAGAGAAGAAGAAGAAGAAGAAGAAGAAACAAGCAGAAGAAGAGCAACAACAACAATATATATATATATATATATATATATATATATATATATATATATATATATATACAAGAATATTGTGATAAAGAAATACAAAATTGCGTTTCCATTTCACACACACACACACACACACACACACACACACACACACACACACACACACACACACACCACTGAATACAAATTCTCGGACACAATTACACCATGCCCACCCCATCCACATGCACATGTTCCCCCATTTAGTGCAAAATCCTTGCCAACACAAGCATATGCAAAACGTGTACTGACATGTGTGCGTGCGTGTGTGTGTGTGTGTGTGTGTGTGTGTGTGTGTGTGTGTGTTGGGGTTGAGGTTGGGGTGGGTGGTTGGGAAGTGAGTTGTTAGTTTCACCTGATGGTCAGAGTCATCTTGCTGAGAGAAATTTTAGAATTTTCAACAGTTTCAGTTTCAGTTTCAGTAGCTCAAGGAGGCGTCACTCCGTTCGGACAAACCATATACGCTACACCACATCTGCCAAGCAGATGCCTGACCAGCAGCGTAACCCAACGCGCTTAGTCAGGCCTTGAGAAAACAAAAAAAAAAACAAAAAAAAAACGGGGGGATAAATAATAGATAAGCTTACATAAATGAATAAATAAATGAATAATAATTATAATATAGAAAAAGGTAGTAGTAATAATAATAGTAATACTAATAAAATGATAATAATAAAAAAAAAGTAATAAAAAAATAAATAAGACAACAATGGTGATAAATAAGCGAATAAATGTAAAACATGAAGACACACATTCACACATACACCCACACATGCATAACAGAAATGCACCAAACATGCAGTTTCACAGATATGAAAGCACAGTCAAATACATATAAACGTACATGAGCTCCAACACACACACACACACACAAACACATTACCTTGCACCTCCTCTACCCCCCTCCTCCACACACTCATTTCTAGTCTACGTATCGCAGCTTCCACGGCACACACACACACACACACACACACACACACACACACACAAACACACACTCACAGAGATGAACACTTACTTGTACAAGCACACACACATACGCCCATATCTCCCACCCCCAACCCCACACACATATATACAAAGATATATATATATATATATATATATAACGTATATATATATATACGTTCCAATATCCTGTTGCTCCCACAGTGTAGGCATGCATACACTCACATACCTCATCCTCTACCCCACCTCCCCCCGCACTCCCACCTCCCCTCACACACACACACACACACACACACACACACACACACACACACACACACACACGTACACAGATCTCTCCTGACACTTGTGTACACTTACACTCTCGCGCATTCACAAACGCACTCAAAAGCACAGACCCACACATCCACACAAACACACACATACACACACGCACAGAGGCTGCCACTGACTGGCCGCAAGAGGGACGGGAAATGATCTCTGATGCCAAGAACGTGGCGTCTAGTGTGTTGCTCAGTCTATTGTATTTGGAAAGGCCCACAGAGACTCTGTTCCGTTTTGAAGAAATTTGCGCAATGTTGGTTTGGAAATGATGCCGATATTTGTTTGATTTGCAAAGCATCGTGCTCTACCTTTCATGTTAGACTTGCGGCCGCTCCCTCTCTCTGCTTTTATTTCTTTGAGGCGATCGATGGTGTGATGGCCTTGTACCTGTTCTTTTTGGTATTCTTTGATTTTTCTGAGGATTTCCGATTTTCCTAGATGTAGGCCGCTCATTGGTGTTGCGTTACCAGCAAGTCTGTCAGCTCGCTCATTTCCCTTAACACCTGCATGTCCCGGGCAGTATGACCATGTGAGTTTTTTAATCTGAAAGTTGCGCATTGCCTTATGCCACTCTGGGCTTCCCATTCCGTTTTCAGTTTTCTGTATGAGGTTCATTGAGTCGGTTAGAATCATGGCATGTTGGTTTCCGGGCGTATGGATGGACGATAGCCACTGGAGGGCATGTGTCGCAGCTTCAACTTCCATCGTTAGGCTGGAGGTTGTGACTTGGTAGGCAGCATTCTCTTCCCAAATTGTTTTTCCATTTTGTTTCGCAGTGAATCCCCAACCAGACTGGTCTTTGGTGACTGAGCCATCTGTGTATATGATGATGTCCTCTTCTTTACTGTTTTCTTCTATGAGTAGCTTCACTTCCGCATCAGTTTTGCCCTCTGGCCATTCCCGACAATGTCTTCCTAGAGTGGGTGAAATGACTGTGTTGAATAGATGGTTGAGGTTTTTGGGGGTTTTCTCCCATTCTTTTGTTTCTTTCAGGTCTTGTAGTCGACATACTAGCTGGATTGTGTCTTCTGCTTGTCCCATCCATGATCTTCCTCGTCCTAGACGGCTGCCTTTTGGTTCTTTGACTGCGTCATGCAGTGGGTTTTGAGGGTTTTCTAATGCTTTGAAGTAGGTCTTGACCTGTTCTAACTTGTTTCTGGCCTGCACTGAAGGAAGGTCAAGCAGGTATCGCATGGTTTCTGTGGGCGTGTCTTTTGTTGTTCCAAGGATCAGCCTCATAGCTTCATTTTGTACTCTTTCTAATTTTAGGAGGTTGCTTTGAGACGGTGTTGTTAGCCCAACAGTTCAGATCAAACAACCATGTGTGTGTGTGTTGGTGTGTGTGTGTGTGTGTGTGTGTGTGTGTGTGTGTGTGTGAACAAGGGGATGTAAATGGGTATGTATGTATGGAAGTGGATGAGTGTATGTATGTGTAGCGTCTACCCGCTGCAAGTTCTACAACTGTGCAGTTTCAACTACTGACAGCAAATCTAAAACATCAAAATAATCAGTTGTGAACAAGGCGCCGTGTTTGCTAATTTCAGTAACAAGTTAGAAAGTGAGTGAGAGAGAGACAGAGAGACAGAGAGAGAGAGAGAGAGAGAGAGAGAGAGAGAGAGAGAATGGATTATTGACTGAATGAATGAATCTTTATTTTTTGACGGTGGTGATTATTAGCGCATTGGCCGACTCCCTTCTGCCGTTGTTTTCAGAGACACACAGACATATGCACATATCAATATAATTATCCTCAGCACATGTACAAGAATAACGGAGAAGGAGAGAGAGAGAGACAGATAGACAGACAGACACAGACACAGACGCTTTGACGCTTAAATGTCATTGGCCATGAGGTCCTTATAACATGGTGAATACATCAACATAAATGCATCTCTTTGTTTCACTGAGAGAGAGAGAGAGAGAGAGAGAGAGAGAGAGAGAGAGAGAGAGAGGGTGTGTGTGTGTGTGGGGGGGGGGGGGGACTGACACACAGACAGACAGACACAGACACAGACGCTTTGACGCTTAAATGTCATTGGCCATGAGGTCCTTATGACATGGGTGAATACATCAACATAAATGCATCTCTTTGTTTCACTGAGAGAGAGAGGGGGGGGGGGGGACTGACACACAGACAGACAGAAACAGAGACAGACATGCAGGCTGAGAAAGAAGGAGTATCACACTCATCGAAAAAAGAAGAAGAAGAAGAAGAAAAAAAGAGCTGCGAAGTCTGAGGCGTCAAGTCATCACACTGCCTGCATCCATCCCTTGTCAAAGGGTGCGTCATGTTAATGGCTACCTTATGACTAACAGGATTTGTCCTCACCCTTCTGTTTTATCTCCACCCCCTAACCACCCACATACCCCACCAACACACCCCACCCCACCCCACCCCATCATTGTGCACAGGCCATACTTGTTCTCCCACCTTCCTCTGTCATGTCAATGATGGGTGGGTGGAAAGGAGGCAGAGGAGAGGGGGATAAGGTGGGGTTGCTAGGAAGGGAGTAGGGGGGGGTAGTGGCAGGTCATCTTTCCACCAAAACGTCCACCGCCCAGTTTTCATGTAATCGGGTTAAGTCCATCAACTTCGTGCTATAGACCCGCCCCCCTCAGCCAACTGCACAATCCAATTAGGGCCGGGAATCCGACCCGAGCTGGAACGAGGGAAATATTTGAAAATATGGTCTTAAAAACTTTTCAATTGGATCAAGCGGCTAACCATAATTGTCCGGCCAGGCATCATGTCAGCATGGCTGCTGCTTGCGGAGCAGCCATTGTGGGCGTGGGTTTGTGGGAAGAGTGGTGATTAAAGATGGCGGCAGGGCGGCGAAACAGCGAAAAAAAAAAAAAAAAAAAAAAGGCCGGGGCGGCACAAAGTGGTGTCTGGGGACCAGTGGTCCCGCTACTTGGAATCAAACCCTGGACCCCTCAGTCATGAGGCTGGCAACAACCGCTGCTCCCTGACATTGCGTAGGGTGAGGGGTGGGGTGGGGTGGGGTGGGTGTCGGGGCGGGGGTAAGGGGGGGGGGGGTGGAGGGTTGAGGAGGAGGAGGAGGAGGAGGACAAGAAGAATGGTGGTCTCCTTCATGAAGTGGAAGATGTAGTAGTGCTACACGCCCGCCCCCTCCCCCTCCTTCCGTCTTCATTGCATTCTATTCCACTCCGTTCTCACATTATTGACCTTTCTTGCGCATATAAACATGCCCTGTTGTTCCTCCTTCACTGGACTCCACGTCTCTCTGTCTCTGTCTCTCTTTCTCTCTCAATCTTTCTGTCTGTCTCACTCACTCACTCACGCTGTCTGTCTGTCTGTCTGTCTTTCTCTTTCTCTGTTACTCCTCCCCCTCCACACACATACCACCCATGTGTTACATGAACCTGAATTATGTCGAATATGATATGAAATTTATATGTATAACATATATACATATACATATATATATATATATATATATATATATATATATATATATATATATATATGTGTGTGTGTGTGTGTGTGTGTGTGTGTGTGTGTGTGTGTGTGTGTGCGTGTGAGAGTGAATGTTCTCGAATTGTCTCAATGAAAAACAAAACAAAACAAAAAACAAAACAAAAAACAAACAAAAAACCAACAACAAACAAACAAACAGAGAAGCAAAACTAACAGTATCAAAATGGGTGATGGAGGATGTAATTCCCAAACAAGCGAACTTGATGATCCACATGTTTTGTTTTGTTGTTTTGCGTGTGTGTGTGTGTGTGTGTGTGTGTGTGTGTGTGTGTGTGTGTGTGTGTGTGTGTGTGTGTGTGTGTGTGTGTGTGTGCATGAATGCGTGCATGCGCGTGTTGTTGTTTGTTTGTTTGTTTGGGGGTCAGAAATAGACAACAACTTATACAATCAGAGTATTTAGAACGAATCTGGATTCCTGTCATCACTTGCAGTGTATACCATTCCGAGAAATCAGCAGAATGCATGCAAACAAACCAACCGAAAGCACACAAGACAAAAAGCAAACAAACGAACATTCCCAACATCAGTTTCGATACAAAGTATAAACAAACAAAATCATCAGAAATGAACGCATCCTCTACATATGCACTGCGTGGAAAGACCAAATTCAGAACGACTGCTCGTGTTTGGTGTATCATGTGTTGATATTTAAACAAAATTCAGCCATACCGTCCGCTGGCCCCGAGAGAACCTGGAGCTAACTCCTCCATTGAATCCAGTGTCCAGGAATGATCAGAGCTGCGATGACAATGTCTTCTTTAACCCCTGCACTGCTGACACTGGTGAAAAGAGATCAGTGTGCCATCAATTTTGAAGTGAAAAAAAAGGGAAAAAATGAAGAAAAAAAGTTTTATTCGTGTGGTGTAATTGATTTCAATGTACAAAAGTACAGCAATCCCAACCGGAAGGAGTTTAGAATACTGGAAGTTGACCGATGTCTGACGTCATATGACCTTTCCAATGGCTTGGTTTCGCGAACGAAGACTGAGGAAGGGGATTATCCATGTCCACTGCAGGCTCGCTGGTAGCTGACGAGGTCAGTATAGGACAGTGTCACCTGGTCAGCAATTCAATGACCAGCGTCCTCATCAACATCAGTCAATGGGTTGACTCCGGATTCTGTTGTATTCGTATCTCAGTGTTACACGTTTCATTTAATCCAGTCCAGTGAATGGTTGCTGACGCAGAAATGCGTCTTGCATTGTTGCATTTACTTATATGATTACTTATTTATAATTAAACTCATTCATTCGCTCATTCATTCACTTATCAATTTATCTATTTGGCAGTGACTACTGTAATCTAAAAGCACACTGAGTTCAAGGACTTGTCTATCAGCTCTGAAACTCTGCATTCATTTTGAAATTGATTCCTAATGGAATATTTATAGATAAAGACAGACAGACGCAAAGACAGACAGACAGACAGGCAGAAGAAAGACGGACAGAGAGAGGAAGACAGAGACATCGAATGAGAGACAGAGACAGACAGACAGAGACAGAGACACAGAGACACAGAGAGAGAGAGAGAGAGAGAGAGAGAGAGAGAGAGAGAGACGCAACATCTTCAACAAACATTTTTATTCCAGAAAACACTTGATCCATTGCTGTGGCGGCACACTAAACACCAGCCTGGGCCGCGCGGCTTCATCAAATTCCTATGACAGATGATCACGTGACTGACTATTTAATTATCATTGGCTGTGACAAGCACGGGGAGGAACAGGCGCGCGCTCATGAATATGAGCATGTGTTTGCGCAGGGCACGTCAGGCCGCGCGTGCAAGGGGGGTAATTTGGCGGGAAACCAGAGAGGCGGGGGGCTGGCCAGTGAAGAAGAAGCTGTTTGGAGCTAAAGGAGAAGGGGATGGAGACAGGAGTTGAGAAGGGGTGGGGGTGGGGTGGGATGCGGGGTGTGGTGTGTGTGGGGGGGGGGGAGTGGCAGGGTGTGTGTGTGTGTGTGTGGAAGAGGGGGTGGGGTAGGGAGGACGTAGGGGGTGAGGGTGAGGGAGGGGTGGGGGGTGGGGGTGGGGGTGGAAGGGCGGCATGATCCTTTCTGATCGTGATGGATCACAGACCGCGTGATTACCTTCCTGGTTGGGTGGGAAGAGGGCGGGAGGGGGGTGGGGGGTGAGGGGGGATGGTGTGGATGAGGGTGGTGGTGGAGGGATGTGATAGGGGTATGAGATTCTTTTTTTTTTTTTTTTTTTTGGGGGGGTTGTTGTTTGTTTATTTGTTTTTGTTTTCTCTCTCTCTCTCTCTCTCTCTCTCTCTCTCTCTCTCTCTCTCTCTCTCTCTCTCTCTCTCTCTCTCCGAGATGAAGAGAAGTCACAGCAGTCAGCACCAGAAACAACTTTTCTTTGTCGTGTCTCTGTCACTCTGTCCGTCTGTGTGTCTGTCTATCTATGTCTCTCTCTCTCTCTCTCTCTCTCTCTCTCTCTCTCTCTCTCTCTCTCCGAGATGAAGAGAAGTCACAGCAGTCAGCACCAGAAACAACTTTTCTTTGTCGTGTCTCTGTCACTCTGTCCGTCTGTGTGTCTGTCTATCTATGTTTCTCTCTCTCTCTCTCTCTCTCTCTCTCTCTCTCTCTCTCTCTCTCACACACACACACACACACACAGATACACACACACACATATATATATATATATATATATATATATATATAGAGAGAGAGAGAGAGAGAGAGAGAGAGAGAGAGAGAGAGAGAGAGATTAAATAGATTATAGATGATGGATTCTCCCGTCGATCCGACGGATGAGTAGGCAGGCAGGCTTATCTGTCGGTGTGTGTCTTCATATGGGAGAAGAGGCCGATTCTAGTGTTATATATATATATATATATATATATATATATATATATATATATATATATCTGCACGCCTGTCTCCAATAATCTCCACATCCATCTCCTCACCTGTTCCTGGTCACATATCTATACTTGTCCAGCCATATCTCCAACTCTATACTGCTGCTGATAGTGCTACTGCAACAACAACTACAACTACTACTACAACAACAACAACTACAATGACGACGACAACCACGACGACCGCTGCTACTGAGTCATTGACAACGTACACATACCAACAGTAGTGAAGATCGAATGAGCTGCATGATGACATCATTTCGTTGAAGTCAGCCAATACGAAAGATTTATTGTTACTTAACTCTTTCCATACGAACGGCGAAAGAGACGACGTTAACAGCGTTTCACCCCAATTACCATCATCAAAATATTGCAAGCGGAAGGCTCTTATACTGAAGACGTGAATGTTGACAAAGAATACCACAATTCTGACGACGGAAGCTAAAGGTTGGGTCATTCAGACACCCACTGGACATCCGAGGGGTCTGTGTAGAGGAGGAGAAGAGAGGACTGGCTGTACTGAGTGAGTTAATTGTGAATCTCACCCTACTCTCTCACGCGTCGCAGCAGGAACCCCGCAAGAAATGACAGTGAATACCAAAAGGCTGAAATCGCAAAGGCGATCAAGAAGGCGGACAGACACACATTTTACTTGGGGATTGGGATGCTTCAGCCGCTACTGTAGAAGGTATGGAAACAAGAACAAGAGAGGCAAGGCCCCTAGCATTAATTACAGAGTAATTTCCCTTTTTTACACCCTGCACCAAAACGTTTGCAAAATAAATAAAAATTCCATGCTTAGCAAAAGAAGTTCCTGTTTGAACAAAAAATGATAATAATGACTCCTCTTGTTGTTGTGTCAGAATAAGAGGTCAAAGTGCCAAGTTTAGAGAATACAAAAATTATAAATATAACAGTAAATGCATGTTTGCATATAATTAGGCTTCTTTTATTATTTTTTGTGCCCATCCCATAGATGCAATATTGTTTTAAACAAGCTGACTGGAAAGAACTGAATTTTTCCTATTTGTATGCCAAATTTGGTGTCAACTGACAAAGTATTTGCAGAGAAAATGTCAATGTTAAAGTTTACCACGGACACACACACACACACACACACACACACACACACACACACACACACACACACACACACACACACACAGACAACCGAACACCGGGTTAAAACATAGACTCTGTTTACACAAGTGAGTCAACAAGCGCATGAAGAACAGAAAGGAACACTTCCTAAGACTTTACGACAACCGGCGATGTGTGATGCCACTGTCTGTCCACAAACAGCAAGGTAGTGGTCCAGTGTTATGCTTGGTGGGCCCAAGACAGCTTCAATGAGAGTCGGCCCGGAGAACAACCTGGCTTCCGACATGGAAAATAGCACACAGGCTGTACTGCAATCCCCACTCCACAATATTTATAGACTTTGAAAAAGCCTTTGATAGAAGTTATCTGGCAGCTGATGCACCCCGATGGAATACCCGCAAAATTTATTGCCATCATTCAGTAGTTGAATGACAGGTCTACATGTCAGGTTCATTCATAACGGCACACTAACAGATCTGACTGATAAGGACAGGCGTGAGTCAAGGATGGCTATTGTCACCAATGGGTTTTTTTCCTGCTGATGTCAACCGACGTTTGAAGAACACCAACGAAATGGGAACACGGGCTTCCAGCGGACCTTCAAACATCAGGAAGATCCTGATTCGTTGTCGATGCAAGCCTCCTGATACACAGATGCCAGGAAGCGTAACAGAAACTATGAATGAATGAATATAATTGATTTCTATGGGGCACGTAAAAACGTCCACACATATGTTGTGTGTTTACAACGCCACTAACATACAGACAGACACAAAAACAACAAGAAACACACACACACACACACACACACACACACACACACACACACACACACACACACACACAGAGATGCGCACACACACAGACGCGCACGCACGCACACATGTATATATATATATACTGCATTTGATTTCGAAAGTGGATGTAGGGAGCGCATGACTTTGGTTAACTTTTGAATACATTTTCACTTTATTTTAAGACAGTAAGAGAAGACTTTTCTCTCGGGTTTCAAAGAGAAGGAGCAACAGACCTGCAGGCTCGCTGACTATGTCGCTTTGTTTTCATGTCTGTTGACCTGGGGACATCAACCAGCCATCTTGAAGCAGAAGCAACTAACCTGCCTGTCCGATGTAGCAAAGAGAACAGACCTCAAAGTCAGCAATCAGAAGAAGGACCCATGGTGACCAACAATGGATATCAAGTCCCGATCCACCTACGTGCTTGTCAGGCCTTGAGTGCATGTAAAAATACTTGTGTGTCTACCCGTGCGGATTTCTTCTACAAAATTTTTACAAGAGGACGACAGTTGCCAGGGTTCTTTTTCAGTTCACCACGTGCATGCTGCACACAGAACCTCGGTTTATTGTCTCATCCGAATGACTAAACGCTCAGTTTGCTTTTCAAGTCGATGTTGGGAGAAAGATCGAGAGCGGGAATCGAAACCAGACCCTCACGGACACTATGAGTAGATAAGCGTCTTAACCATTCGGCCACCTTCCTCCATATGCTGTCAAGCTCCAGACGGTCATCAACTGATATCTGAGACATGTCATGGGCACAAGGTGGTCAGAGACAACATGAACATCTGAACATTGTGGGAAAGAACCAACCAGGTTCCCATCAGCACGGAGATAAGCGGGGATGAAAGGGAACTGGCTGGCCACACGCTGTGCACACCTCCAAACACCGGCACCAGACAGGCACTGGAGAGGAACCCTCCGTGGAAAAGGAGAGGAAAGCGGGCAGGGCAAGGCCGGCATGGGGATGGTGCACGGAGGACGACATGGTGCACGGAGGACGACATGGGGATGGTGCACGGAGGACGACATGGTGCACGACATGGAGATGGTGCACGGAGGACGACATGGTGCACGGAGGACGACATGGAGATGGTGCACAGAGGACGACATGGTGCACGGAGGACGACATGGGGATGGTGCACGGAGGACGACATGGTGCACGGAGGACGACATGGGGATGGTGCACGGAGGACGACATGGTGCACGGAGGACGACATGGTGCACGGAGGACGACATGGTGCACGGAGGACGACATGGGGATGGTGCACGGAGGACGACATGGGGATGGTGCACGGAGGACGACATGGGGATGGTGCACGGAGGACGACATGGGGATGGTGCACGGAGGACGACATGGTGCACGGAGGACGACATGGTGCACGGAGGACGACATGGTGCACGGAGGACGACATGG